>NW_028237670.1:0-91884 GCF_017979445.1 Akebia trifoliata | reverse complement strand
TAGGGTGTTGAACGGGACCCTATATATATATATAACAATTGGGGTAGAACAATAGAACATGAAATATGAGAGAAAATTGACGAAGGCTAACATGAGCAAATTGAATTTGTCATGGCTGCTCTCAAGATGAACAAATACGTAGTCTCTTAGAACAGCTCGTCCAACCTACAGAAAATTGTTCAAACAAGGGAGGAGAAAAAATCAGAGAACAAATAGATATCCTCCGATAAACCAGTTCTCGACCATGAAAAGCGAAATAATAAACTAATACTAAGATTTAACTGCTACAAACTTACAGCAAGATGACTTTCAGTTTCCAGTCCATCCATTACAGGTTTGAAGTACGCTCCTAGAATAAAAGGGAAAATGAGGATCTTGACGTAATTAACAAAATAAAGAATAATATTCGGATTTTGTAATAACTTCAACTAATAAACTTGATAAGTACCAAGATGTTGTAGGCATTGAAGTTGAGTACAAAGAGACAAGGCTTGAACTTCATCAAGAATTATCTTCACCCTTTCACCTACAAGTTGGGTACCAACAGCTCCTTTTCCCCTCTGATATTTCTCACTATAGCAACAAGTCAAACTCACATAGATTTCATGGTCATTAGTGTCAATGAGGGCCTGTTGACAGAATACAGAAACTCTATTACATTAAGACACTTTTTATAAGTATTTGTTGTAAACAAATCATCTACATTGAATTCTCAAAAAGTATATAATAATAAGCAAGGAATCAATAAGTGGAAAACAAATAATGTGTTTCAAACACTTCTTTGAAGTGGAATTGAACTCAATAACAAGCAACATGAACTTCATACAACTCATATAATAAAAGATAATCTCAGAAATGTTATATGAATCACCAAAATCAACAGATGCCAATAATGATGATTGGTCACAGTGACGTCATTTATATTTGAAGCCTAACCAAAGTAACCTAATAGTAAAAAACTAAACCAACACAAATTTACCTTCCTGAGCCAGAGACTTTTTTTTTAGAGCTGCTATTGGCACCCCAACTTTTACTTGTTACACCCAATTAAAATAAAAAATTAAATCAAAGGTAGAGAATAAGTAAAAGTTCGAGAGCCAATATAAAAACTCTCTCCCACTGCTGAATTTGTTTGAATGTGTTATATTCCTTTGTAGTGTGGAGGTAATAACTTGACCAAACTTTTGTACCGATCAATGGTATGTTTTAATCTTTAATTAAGGTGTGAGAAATAATTTAATTTGGGGTGTCATAAGTAAAAGTTGGGGTGTCAATAGCAGCTCTCTTTTTTCTACACGTTTTTTTCTCAACCAAAAAAATAAAAAAATAAAAAAGGAACATTTCAAGAAGACAAAAATATATTTGGCAAAAAACAGTGTGTCCAGCCTCCAGACACATTTAATGATAACACGTAATAACGTATTCATCCAAGATGTATGATATACTTATCAAAAAGATGATGCATTATAAAATGTTAATTATGAAATTCCCCTCAGGAATCAGTCAGATAAGGGTTTCAGTTCCAAGGGAAAAATGGTTCATTGAATTCGTGTGTTTTCCCTGATGGTTCAGATGAGTAGAAAAGCATGGTCAGCGTGCATAAATAGAAAACTCATCGTCATAGTAATCAACATTAAAGCCTTATCCCAAAAAAATTGGAATTGAAAGAAAAATAACTAAGAAAAATGGTAAATGCAGAATGAATTTTAAAATTGAAAAACAGCTTCCAACACTGTTTGACGAAGAAAAATACCAACATGTAATAAATTGAGTAAAAAGTCGAGGTCTGCATTACTTCCAACTAACGACATGAACAAGGGACCTAATCATACACAAAGGCAACTTTTATACAAAGAATTAACAGGTAAAATATTCACTTGTTTCTATATCAAATGTATGGACAAAAGTAAACAGCCAATACACACTTAAAAAAGTTCATATCAATCACCTTCAAAACAACTCCCACTGGGAGCAAGTACTCCCTCCCTCTTATCCTACAGATTTTTCAAGAAGAAAAGTGTACATTATTTACTACACAAATTAGATTGATGGCAAAAACATATTTATGAACCCCATGAAATACCAGTGCTTACCAAAACCCAAGTCTAGCACTCCCATTCTGAAGGTAATACAATTTGACACTTACAGAGGATTGATCATCTCTAACACATCTGAAAAAGAGTAGATAATAAAGAAACGGTATAAACATGTCAATTGATGCAATGATAAAGATTGAGATTTTATCAACAATAAAATTAGAACAAGCATGTTTTTATAGTACAAAGATTGTAAACTAGAATCCAAAGAAAAAATATATATATTATACTAGTGTGCAAGGTGAAGATTCTAAAAGAGTAAGAGGTAAACCTAAGAGAACGTTAATTGAGTTAGTGAAAGTGGGGCTCTGGACAGAAATTCATGGAAAATAAGGAATCGTTCAGCTGACCCCAAATCTTTGGGACAAGGCCTCAATGATGATGATGATAATAATGAACAAAAACTTGACTAAATTAACCATAGGCAAAGAATCAAATCAATGGGAGAAACCATACAAAAACCACATGTATCAAAATATTGGGAATTGCCCATCAAAACAGACTTCAATCTTATTATGACGTTCAATTCAGGAGATGCTGCAGGAAAACAATAGTTTTAAGGTACTAGGAAATGAGAGAGACTTGGAACCTACGTTACAAATATACCTCAAATGAGTGTCCTATCAACATTGGATGCTTCAATTTGAAGTATGAAATATGAATCATGCATCCATACATAAAAGTCATCTGTCCTAGCCTTGCCTGACTAGCATTACTTGGAAGTGCCCAACTACAATGTACGAGCATTCAATTATTTAATGATGAAAATCAACAAGCAGTTTATATTTTAATCATGCGCAATGAAAATTTGTATTCTTAGCAAACAAATAAATCCATTGTGGCCTTAATAGACAATGATTTACTAGGTCAGTTATGGTAGGGAGAAGAATAAATTATGAATTCTTGGGTTGCCACATTCGGGTGCGAGATTGAAATTGGGACTTCATATTCCACAAAAAGTGGGTCTTCCTATGGTGTGGGCCTGTGGAAGGGCAATATAATAGTTTAAGAGGGGAAAATTTTAGAAATATAAGCTTTAGAGTAGGGCATGAGAAAGAGAGAGAGGATTTGGGAGGATGATTGGTGCGGTGCTAGCATGCATTTTGAAATTTGTCCTCTCCAGGGTGGTCCCCCGCAAGAGTTTACCAATGAATCACTATTTTGTTGAAGGGAAGGAAAAATTAGAAGTGTCGAAGTAACAACTAACAACAAATATTGGAGTTTAGTTTCATTAACATCAACTAAATATTCCCCTAATTTGAATCAATATTGTCCTCCTCCCTCCATTTGACTCAAGCATCATCATCTCCGTCATCTTCGCAATCATCTCTCTCCTCGAAGCAAACCTGATGCTGTAACATCTTCATGGGGTTGCCCCACCACTTGGTGGCACCCACATAGGTGGGACCCATCAAAAGGTCTCAACAAATACAGCTGTGATAAAGGAGATTTTTTGGGATAAGTGCTTGGTTGGTCCCCGCATCAGGTGGTGGTATCAGAGCTAAGGTCTCGAGTTCGAGCCTTCTAAAGTGATTGGTCATCCCATCAGCCGCGGCCTTTGTGCAAGTAGTTGGTTGCTCCCTACATCAAAATCTCATCTACTTTTCTCTCCTCGGAACAAATCTCTTCTCCTTCAATAGTTCATTCTCTTATTATATTGCTCTATTTAAAGTGTCTGCAATAGAGCTTGACTTTGATCGTCTCATTTATAGTTAAATCTCTTGTTATATTGCTCTACTTAAAGTGTATGCAATAGAGCTTGACATTGATCGTCACATTTATCTTTGTTACCCCTTGGCTACCTAAGAAGATCCCAAGGCTTGGTCAATATGTAGACTCCTAAGATCCGGCATTTGCCCAATCATTCCTCTTTCTAAATTCAGAGATCTTGATATAAAACCCATATTGCAAATCTGGATCTGGTTTAGAAACCAACCCATCCACTTCTCCAAATGGACCAGGTTGATGGGAAAAAAATTGACCTCTATTTGCATCTCAAACCACTTCATCATACAGCTAAGATAGTTTGAAATTCCGCTTTTTTTTTCCAGCATTACTGTCCAAAGAAGTCCTAAAATCCTTGGATTTAGCAACAACTTCCCAATACGGCTGAGATTGCTGGAATTTCTCCTTAGTTTTAGCAATGGCAACGTCCAAATCATCCCTATGCGTCTCTACCTTGTAAAAGCTCCCCAAATTTAGCATATCTCTGGCAAGACCATCCATGCATGACCCAGATTGCTCAAATGATTTCCTTAGAATTAGAAGCATTAGTTTCCAAATCATCCAACTGCTCCCCCTGCTGAAACGTGTGATTCTCCTCATAGCCCATCTCATCCACCCGTTGACAGGACAGATGAAGATCAATCACTAACTCTCCAAATTTGTTAAATAACTAGCCAACTGAGATAATGGGCCATGATCTCCACAATTTGAAGGAATACTTCTGTAGAGATTAGAGGAGAATTTTGTATTTCACAAGAATTCAAGTGAGAGGATTCGGTTAGATCCAAATTCCAATTCTCGGAAATTAACTAATTCCACACATCATGGATGGAATGTCTATAAAATCTCAGGAGTTTTGGTATAAAACCTGAAAATTGTTATTATACATGTAGAGGGGGATTTTAGAAAAGTGTCCACTTCAGCGATCGATTCGGGTAAGCAGCCACTTTATTCACCAAATCCCCTGCTTTTTTTTGGCATAAAGCAGATTCCATCTATGCGCCTGAATGTCCTAGGATCCACCTTTGACAACAGAGACCACATATTCAAGGAAAATAAGAAACCTGCTATCGGCACCCCAACTTTTACTTATTACACCCCAATTAAAAAAGTCAATGTCTGAGAATAAATAAAAGTTGGAGTGCAATACAAACTGTCTCTGTGCTTAGATTTTTAGATTTAGGATTTATATTAGCCTAATGCTAATTGTAAACAACTGTTGAAGGTGTTTAATGCATTGTAATGTCGAGGTAATAACTTGAACCAAACTTTTGTACTGTTTGAATGGTGTGTTTAAAATTTAATTAGGGTCTGATAAATAATTTAAGAAATTGGGGTGTAATAAGTAAAAGCTGGCGTGCCAATAGCAACTCTAAAAAATAATCATAGTAATTGTCCATAATGTCAAGCTACAATATGAAAAAATAAGAACACCACAGTACAATTGCATATATAAAAAATTGTTAAATTAATGGCATAAACAGAGACAGCAAAAGCACCTTATGAGAACTGCTTTATCAGTGTATCCTTCCTGTCGTTCACGAAATGAAACTCGCACCACACTCATTGGCTGGAAAAATAACATGCAGAATTAAATATGCAAAATTGATATCCGACCCATAAGCAAGAAAAAGAAATGCCCTTGACCCCACTGTCCTCATATGTTGCATCAAAATACTAGAGGATCAACAAAGCCAAGTATCTGATTGGGAAGAAATGGGTGACTCACATAGTTCCGCTTCGGAATAATTAGAAGTCGAAAAAGTCGCTCCAGCCCATTCAATATGAAGTAACTAGAATACACAGAATATGAAAATTATGTCCAGAAGCAAAAGGAAGAACGACAAAGCGAAATATTGAATGTTTATTCAACAAACTATGGCACCTGAAGGGTTGTGACAATCAACCACAATATAAATATCAAACAGAATTGCTTATACATCGGTATTTCACTTACCAAAAAAATTAATTGGTGATTCAATTCTACTTTAGTTGGTGAAAGTCATACAACAACGAATCATAGATACAAAAATCAAGATAACAACTGCATATTTAATTTACAAACACTTGGTAATTGGCATTCATTTATGGACCTAATTTGATGACATTTGATAAATCTCATAATTTTGTGATACTGCTCGCCATGTTACAAAATAAATATAAAAAATGCGAAACCTCATGAACAAAAGCAAATAATTGAATTAAACCGTGAAATCCACTTCTGATCTCAGTAATAAATTTCTCTCTCATCTTTTGCAGTTATGATATGATTTGAAAGTTTAATTGGTGAGAATGGATATGAAAATTTTATTGGTAAAAAACAAAACCAGTCTCTGGGGTTATCTGGATCAAAGGTGTTATAATTAGATTTATATCAGAAGCAACCAAGTAGGTGACGACACATCGACATTGAGAATAAAGACATATAGTCAATTGTCGAGAAGATGGAGTGCTTCTAATCAGTGTAATCAAGGCAAGTGCCTTGGTGTGCCTCAGTGTAACGGCCATGTACTCTGACACCTAGAGTTTAGGTGTAGCTCGCCCCAGAGTCACCCGGGAGCCCCTATGTAATACTATGTAAGGCTCGTTATGAAGCCATGTCAGCCCCCGTACCAGGGCATATCTGTTAGCTTAGGGTACGTGTCAGCCCCGTGCCAGGGCATCCTTGTTAGCTTAGTGGCATTTTAGTAATAAGGGAGTATGACCGGCCTCTACTTTTGATGTTCCCTTCTGGAAATCTAGTAAAGACTTAGCATACACTTTGTAGGAAGGGTGTCAGTGCTATCCCAATCCCCGGCCTACACCCACGTTGTTGAAGCCTTGAAGCCCAGCTGCGTGGAAGTCCCGCGTGTCATAGGATCATCATTTGCTTGTAACGCATCTATTGCTTTTGTAACGCGTTACACCGTGTAATTGAATATTATATCAACAAAGTTGCCTTCGGGCTTTGCCTCATGTTGCCTCGTTTACTTGTTTGCTAGCTACGTGTGTGTGGTGTACGATCATTTTACAGGCTTGCAAGTGGATTTGACCCCCTTGCGCCGCACGTCCCCGCTTCGAAAGAATAGGGCCGTGACAGTTGGTATCAGAGCAGCAGTTGTTTGAGCACAGTAGGTATTCCCCCTAGCTATTCCCCCGAGATTCCATTTAGTTCACGCAAACGATGGTAAGAGGAACTACTAATACCGCGGACCTACCCGCTCCAAACACACAAGCACCACGTACAAACAAGGAACGCATTGAGGTATTGGAGGAGAAGATAGCCATGCTCCCCGGTATAGTTGAAGGTATTACGCGAATAGATGATCGACAGAACACGCTGGAGGAAAGAACCGAGACGTGCAGAACAAGAATGACTGACCTCGAGGAAGAAACTCGAGGAACCATAGCCATGTTACAGGAACAGATTACGGAGCTCACTACTAAGGTAGGCCTCCTGGTAAGAGCCGTTGGTAACGAGCGGCCTACCGGTAGTGATGCTTCTCCCTCGCACTTGCGAGTCCCCGAGCCACGCGCCTTCAGTGGTGCACGCGATGCGAAAGAGCTCGAGAATTTCCTGTTTGATATGGAACAGTATTTCCGTGCAGCTCGTCCAGATTCAGAAGAGGTAAAAGTAACAACTGCTTCTATGTATCTTGCAGGTGACGTTAAGCTATGGTGGCGAACGAAGTACACCAAGATGGAGAGTGGCCAATGCTCCATCGATACGTGGGAGGACCTCAAAAGGGAGCTGAAGAATCAGTTCCTACCCGAGAATGTGGAGTTCATTGCCCGCAGGAAGTTGAGGCAACTCCAACATACTGGTACCGTGCACGACTACGTCAAGCAATTTTCCGCATTGATGCTTGATATCCGTGATATGTCAGAGAAAGACAAGTTGTTCTCGTTTACAGAAGGGCTTAAGCCTTGGGTTCAGACAGAACTACAGAGGCAACGTGTGCAAGACCTCACGACTGCTATCGCCGCAGCTGAGCAGTTGACGGATTATTCTCCCGTGGATGGGAATAGAAAGAAGGTATCCAATCAGTCGAAAGGGTACTCTCAGCAGAGTGAACGCACCCATGGGTCTTCCAAAGGTAAAAATGGAGGATCTAGACACAGTCCAAGCAGGAGATCCCATCGGGAATCCTCCCCTTCGAAGAACACCGGTACCCAGTCCAACAATCACCGCAACAAGATTCAGTGTTACTTGTGTGGTGGTCCTCATAAGACGTTCAATTGCCCGCAGAGAAGCAAGTTGAATGCACTGTTAGCTTCCCAGAGTGACCCTAGTCACGAGAGTTCAAGTGAGAAAGATGAGGATGAATCTTCTCACATGGGAGCTATGCATCTGTTGAATGCAATGAAACAGACCTCTGAGACTAAGACGATCCGTCAGCGTAAGGGTCTCATGTATGTTGATGTGGAGATTGGTGGTAAGACCACCCAGGCAATGGTTGATACGGGAGCTACACATAGCTTCATTTCCCCTGCTGAGGCGAAGCGCCTCAATATCCGGCTCGAAAAAGATTCAAGCCGTATGAAAGCTGTTAACTCCGAGGCCACTCCTATACAAGGGTCGGCCAAGTCCGTGGCCATCAAGTTGGGTCCATGGAAGGGTAAGCTAGATCTTCTCGCAGTTCCACTCGATGAGTTCCGAGTTATCATTGGGATGGACTTTCTACGACAGAACAGGGCCGTTCCGATGCCATTTGCCAACACTTTGGGCTTGCTAGGTGAAAGTCCAAGCTTCATTCCTCTCTCTACAGGAAAAGAGGAGGGAAAGATGATCTCAGCCCTTCAGCTGAAGAAAGGGTTGAAGAAAGGTGAGCAAACGTTTCTTGCTACCTTGCGAGTTGAATCTGATGATCAGGACCATAGTTCAACTCCCCCATTGGTTAAACAGGTTTTGACCGAATTTGATGATGTTATGCCGGAAGAGCTTCCGAAGACCCTACCGCCACGTAGGCCGATTGATCATCAAATCGAACTAATACCTGGTGCCAAGCCTCCTGCAAAGGGGCCATACAGGATGAGTTCTCCGGAACTAGCTGAGCTACGCAAGCAACTTGATGGACTTCTGGAGTCTGGATTTATCAGACCTTCGAAGGCACCTTATGAGGCGCCTGTTTTATTCCAGAAGAAGCATGATGGGTCATTGCGACTTTGTGTAGACTACCGAGCGCTGAACAAGGTTACCGTCAAGAATAAGTATCCGATTCCACTGATTGCCGATTTGTTTGATCAACTTGGGGCAGCCAAGTACTTTTCCAAGTTGGATTTGAGATCAGGGTACTATCAAGTATGGGTTGCAGATGGAGATGAGCCGAAAACTACCTGTTCTACCAGGTATGGTGCTTATGAGTTCTTAGTCATGCCCTTTGGCCTTACGAACGCACCTGCGACATTCTACACCTTGATGAACGACCTCTTCAGACCATACCTCGACAAGTTTGTTGTGGTATATCTTGATGATATAGTAGTATACAGTTCTACCATAGAAGAGCACGTTCAACATTTACGCAAGGTATTCCAAGTGCTTCGCGACAATCAGTTGTATGTCAAGCTAGAGAAGTGTTCATTCGCTCAAGAGCAGATTATGTTTCTTGGCCATGTTGTGGGTAATGGACAGATCCGGATGGACATGGAGAAAGTGCAAGCTATTGATGAATGGAAAACCCCTTCCACTGTCACAGAACTCAGGTCATTCCTCGGTCTTGTGAACTATTATAGACGTTTCGTCCAAGGTTATTCCAAAAGAGCCGCACCTCGGTATCAATGCTTGCCGATATGGTTGAAGCTTAAGATAAACCCAATTCCCCTCTTCAAATTCTCTTTGTGATGGTGATCATACACCTTCTTCATTCGTGACTGAGCTTCCTTGAGTGTGGTCCGCTATTCTTCAATAATCTGATCCCGATCCACTAACTGTCTCTCCACAACTTCAACCTTAGCCATGCCTGGTATATAAGACAACAAGGTGGGAGGTGACCTGCCATATACAACTTCAAAAGGCATGGTTTTAATGGCTGAGTGCTAACAGGTATTATAGAAGTACTCTGTCCATGCTAACCACTCACTCCACGCCTTTGGCAGCGAACTCGTGAAACAACGCAAGTACATCTCCATTTTGCGGTTTACCACTTCGCTTCGACCATTTGTTTGAGGATGGTACGTACGCAGAACTGTAATTAAAATAGTGCCATTCATCTTGAATAATTCTGACCAAAGTAGACTTGTGAATGTTGAATCTCGATCACAGACAATGGTCCTTGGCATTCAATGCAACTTGAAGATATTTTCGAAGAAAATTCGTGCAACTCCAATAGCAGTGTAGGGATGTGATAGGAAGTAAAATGTGCATATTTAGATAACCTATCAACAACTACCAGAATAGTAGACTTCCCCTTAGACATAGGCAGACCATCAATGAAATCCCTAGAAATTCTTCTTATACCTGATTTGGAATAGGGAGTGGTTGGAGTAATCCTGCAGGGGCAAGTTGTTCAGTTTGTGCCGTTGTGTAACGGCCATTTACTCTGACACCTAGAGTTTAGGTGTAGCTCGCCCCGAAGTCACCCGGGAGCACCCTTGTAATACTATGTAAGGCTCGTTATGAAGCCATGTCAGCCCCGTGCCAGGGTACACTTGTTAGCTTAGTGGCATTTTCGTAATAAGGGAGTATGACCGGCCTCCACTTTTGATGTTTCCTTCTGGAAACCTGGGAAAGACTTAGCATACACTTTGTAGGAAGGGTGTCAGTGCTATCCCAATCCCCGGCCTATACCCACGTTGAAGTCCAGCTCCGTGGAAGTCCCGCGTGTCATAGGATCATCTATTGCTTGTAACGCATCTATTTGCTTTTGTAACGCGTTATCCCGTGTAATCAATATTATATCAACACAGTTGCCTCCGGGCTTTGTCTCGTGTTGCCTCGTTTACTTGTTTGCTAGCTACGTGTGTGTGGTGTACGATCATTTTACAGGCTTGCAAGTGGATTTGACCCCCTTGCTCCGCACGACCTCGCTTCGAAAGAATAGTGCCGTAACAGTTGGTATCAGAGCTACAGTTGTTTGAGCACAGTTGGTATTCCCCTAGCTCTTCCCCCGAGATTCCATTAGTTCACGCGAACAATGGCACGATGAGCTGCTAGTACCGCGGACTAACCCGTTCCAAACACACCAGCACCACGTACAAACAAGGAACGCATTGAGGTATTAGAGGAAAAGATAGGTATGCTATCTAGTATAGTTGATGGTATTGCGCAATTAGATGGTCGCCAGAACACGCTGGAGGAAAGATCTGAGACATTCAGAGCCAGAATGACTGACCTCGAGGAAGATACCCGAGGATCCATAGCCACTTTACAGGAACAGATTACGGAGCTCACTACTAAGGTAGGTCTCCTGGTAAGAGCCGTTGGTAACGAGCGGCCTACCGGTAGTGATGCTTCTCCCTCGCGCTTGCGAGTCCCCAAGCCACGCGCCTTCAGTGGTGCCCGCGATGCGAAAGAGCTCGAGAATTTCCTGTTTGATATGGAACAGTACTTCCGTGCAGCTCGACCGGATTCAGAAGAGGTAAAAGTAACAACTGCTTCTATGTATCTTGCAGGTGACGCTAAGCTATGGTGGCGAACAAAGTACACCGAGATGGAGAGTGGCCAATGCTCCATCGATCCATGGGAAGACCTCAAGAAGGAGCTGAAGAATCAGTTCCTACCCGAGAATGTGGAGTTCATTGCCCGCAGAAAGTTGAGGCAACTCCAACAGACAGGTACCGTGCACGACTACGTCAAGCAATTTTCCGCATTGATGCTTGATATCCGTGATATGTCAGAGAAAGACAAGCTGTTCTAGTTTACAGAAGGGCTTAAGCCTTGGGTTCAGACAGAACTACAGAGGCAACGTGTGCAAGACCTCACGACTGCTATCGCCGCAGCTGAGTGGTTGACGGACTATTCTCCCGTGGATGGTAGTAGAAAGAAGGTATCCAATCAGTCGAAAGGATACTCTCCGCAGAGTGAACGCACCAATGGGTCTTCCAAAGGTAAAAATGGAGGATCTAGACACAGTCCAAGCAGGAGATCCCAACGGGATTCCTCCCCTTCGAAGAACACAGGTACCCAGTCCAACAATCACCGCAGCAAGATTCTGTGTTACTTGTGTGGTGGTCCTCATAAGACGTTCAAGTGCCCGCAAAGAAGCAAGTTGAACGCATTGTTAGCTTCCCAGAGTGACCCTAGTCACGAGAGTTCAAGTGAGAAAGATGAGGATGAATCTTCTCACATGGGAGCTATGCATCTGTTGAATGCAATGAAACAGACCTCTGAGACTCAGAAGATCCGTCAGCGTAAGGGTCCATGTATGTTGAGGTGGAGATTGGTGGTAAGACCACCCAGGCAATGGTTGATACGGGAGCTACACATAGCTTATTGCCCCTGCAGAGGCGAAGCGCCTCAATATCCGGCTCGAAAAGGATTCAAACCGTATGAAAGCTGTTAACTCCGAGGCCACTCCTATACAAGGGTCGGCCAAGTCCGTGGCCGTCAAGATAGGTCCATGGAAGGGTAAGCTAGATCTTCTCGCAGTTCCACTCGATGAGTTCCGAGTCATCATTGGGATGGACTTTTTGCGACAGAACAGGGCCGTTCCGATGCCATTTGCCAACACTTTGGGCTTGCTAGGTGAAAGTCCAAGCTTCATTCCTCTCTCTACAGGTAAAGAGGAGGGAAAAATGATTTCAGCTCTACAGTTAAAGAAAGGGTTGAAGAAAGGTGAGCAAACGTTTCTTGCTACCTTACGAGTTGAACCTGATGATCAGGACCATAGTTCAACTCCCCCATTGGTAAAACAGGTTTTGACTGAATTTGATGATGTTATGCCGGAAGAGCTTCCGAAGACCCTACCGCCACGTAGGCCGATTGATCATCAAATTGAACTAGTACCTGGTGCCAAGCCTCCTGCAAAGGGGCCATACAGGATGAGTCCTCCGGAACTAGCTGAGCTACGCAAGCAACTTGATGGACTTCTGGAGTCTGGATTTATCAGACCTTCGAAGGCACCTTATGGGGCGCCTGTTTTATTCCAGAAGAAGCATGATGGGTCATTGCGACTTTGTGTAGACTACCGAGCGCTGAACAAGGTTACCGTCAAGAATAAGTATCCGATTCCACTGATTGTCGATTTGTTTGATCAACTTGGGGCAGCCAAGTATTTTTCCAAGTTGGATTTGAGATCAGGGTACTATCAAGTACGGGTTGCAGATGGAGATGAGCCGAAAACTACCTGTTCTACCAGGTATGGTGCTTATGAGTTCTTAGTCATGCCCTTCGGCCTTACGAACGCACCTGCGACATTCTGCACCTTGATGAACGACCTCTTCAGACCGTACCTCGACAAGTTTGTTGTGGTATATCTTGATGATATCGTAGTATACAGTTCTACCTTGAAGAGCACGTTCAACATTTACGCAAGGTATTCCAAGTGCTTCGCGACAATCAGTTGTATGTCAAGCTAGAGAAGTGTTCATTCGCTCAAGAGCAGATTATGTTTTTTGGCCACCTTGTGGGTAATGGACAGATTCGGATGGACATGGAGAAAGTGCGAGCTATTGATGAATGGAAAACCCCTTCTACTGTCACAGAACTCAGGTCATTCCTCGGTCTTGTGAACTATTATCGACGTTTTATCCAAGGTTATTCCAAAAGGGCCGCACCTCTCACAGACCTGTTGAAGAAAGATCACACTTGGTCCTGGTCAGACAAGTGTCATGAGGCGTTTGAAGACCTCAAGCTTGCTGTTATGCAAGACCCAGTCTTAGCTCTACCCGACATCACCAAGCCGTTTGAACTTCAGACAGATGCATCTGACTTTGCTATTGGAGGAGTTTGTTACAGGATGGGCATCCGCTTGCTTATGAAAGTCGGAAGCTCAATGATGCTGAAAGACGTTATACCGCACAGGAGAAAGAGTTGTTAGCCGTCGTTCACTGTTTGAGAGTTTGGAGACATTATTTATTGGGATCACAAGTTCATGTGAAGACCGATAATGTGGCCGTGAGCCATTTCCTGACTCAGAAGAAGTTGACACCAAAACAGGCTCGTTGGCAAGAATTCCTCGTAGAGTTTGACTTGGCCTTGGATTACAAGCCAGGAAAGAACAATAGCGTGGTCGATGCCTTGAGTCGCAAAGCAGAGCTAGCAGCACTTCAGCGACAAGTTTCTCAAGTCACCAGCACTTTACAGCAGAGAATTCATGATGGTTTGAACAGTGATCCCCAAGCAAAGGCCATATTGGATATGGTGCAGAAGGGGAAAGCACGCCGTTTCTGGATTCGTGATGGGTTGTTATATACCACCAAGAGCCGCATGTTTGTTCCACGTGCGGACGGGCTAAGACGAGAACTGATGAGGGAGTGTCACGACACTCCATGGGCTGGCCATCCGGGCTGGCGCCGCACATTAGCTCTCTTGGAGCGAGGATACTACTGGCCGAACATCCGTGATGATGTGTTAGATTATGTGAGGACCTGCCTCATTTGCCAGCAAGACAAGATCGAGCGCGACAAACCTATCGGGCTGCTGGAACCGCTTCCAGTCCCCCAAAGGCCTTGGGAAAGTGTTTCTATGGACTTTGTCACAGGTTTGCCGAAGGTTGCAGAGTATGGATCCATCCTTGTGGTTGTGGACCGTTTCTCCAAATATGCTACATTTATACCGACCTCGACATATTGCTCAGCAGAAGAAACAGCGCACTTGTTCCTCAAGCATGTCATCAAGTATTGGGGTGTGCCCAAGAACATTGTCAGCGACAGAGATTCAAGATTTACAGGGAGATTCTGGACCGAATTGTTCAGATTACTTGGGTCTCAGCTTGACTTTTCGACCAGTGGACATCCACAAACAGATGGGCAGACTGAAAGATTTAATGCCATGTTGGAGGAATATCTTAGGCATTTTGTCACTGCCAACCAAAAGGATTGGGCGAATCTACTTGATGTCGCACAGTTCTGTTTCAACCTTCAGAAGAGCTCTTCCTCCAACAAGAGTCCTTTTGAACTTATTACTGGCCAACAACCTTTAACTCCTCATACTATTGTTTCAGGATATCAGGGACAGTGTCCAAGGGCGTACAAGTTTGCTAAGTTTTGGCAGGACAACAATGAAATTGCCAGATCTTACCTTGAAAAAGCGTCGAAGCGGATGAAGAAATGGGCTGATGAACATCGTCGACCAGATCGTTTCAAAGTTGGTGACTTAGTTCTACTCAAGACAGATCAGTTGAGAAGGTTCAACCGAGTACAGCGAGCACACAGGGGACTACTACAGCGTTATGAAGGTCCAATGCTCATCCTCTCTCGAGTCGGCAAGGTCTCCTACAAGCTGAAGTTACCGCACTGGTTACGCAACATCCACCCTGTCTTCCATGCCAGCTGTCTCAAGCCATTCCATGCAGATCCAGCACGCAGCATTCCAACACGTTCACCTTCTCGTTCAACAATCCAGTCGGAACGTGTTGTCGACCAAGTTCTCGCCGAGCGTCAAGTCAGCAGCAGTTCAAGCAAGCAGCAGCACATGGAGTACTTTGTCACTTGGAAGAACTTGCCAGAATGTGAAGCCACCTGGGAAAGAGCAGAGAACCTACAACCATTCAAGCAGAAGATTGAAGAGTTTGTCAGGGACAATGCGACGAGGACGTCTGCAGAATAGGTGGGGGAGACTGTAACGGCCATGTACTCTGACACCTAGAGTTTAGGTGTAGCTCGCCCCGGAGTCACCCGGGAGCCCCTATGTAATACTATGTAAGGCTCGTTATGAAGCCATGTCAGCCCCCGTACCAGGGCATATCTGTTAGCTTAGGGTACGTGTCAGCCCCGTGCCAGGGCATCCTTGTTAGCTTAGTGGTATTTTCGTAATAAGGGACTATGACCGGCCTCCACTTTTGATGTTTCCTTCTGGAAATCTAGGAAAGACTTAGCATACACTTTGTAGGAAGGGTGTCAGTGCTATCCTAATCCCCGGCCTACACCCACGTTGTTGAAGCCTTGAAGCCCAGCTCCGTGGAAGTCCCGCGTGTCATAGGATCATCTATTGCTTGTAACGCATCTATTTGCTTTTGTAACGCGTTATCCCGTGTAATCAATATTATATCAACACAGTTGCCTCCGGGCTTTGTCTCGTGTTGCCTCGTTTACTTGTTTGCTAGCTACGTGTGTGTGGTGTACGATCATTTTACAGGCTTGCAAGTGGATTTGACCCCCTTGTGCCGCACGACCTCGCTTCGAAAGAATAGGGCCGTAACAGTTGGTATCAGAGCTACAGTTGTTTGAGCACAGTTGGTATTCCCCTAGCTCTTCCCCCCCGAGATTCCATTAGTTCACGCGAACAATGGCACGATGAGCTGCTAGTACCGCGGACTAACCCGTTCCAAACCACCAACACCACATACAAACAAGGAACGCATTGAGGTATTAGAGGAAAAGATAGGTATGCTATCTAGTATAGTTGATGGTATTGCGCAATTAGATGGTCGCCAGAACACGCTGGAGGAAAGATCTGAGACATTCAGAGCCAGAATGACTGACCTCGAGGAAGATACCCGAGGATCCATAGCCACTTTACAAGAACAGATTACGGAGCTCACTACTAAGGTAGGTCTCTTGGTAAGAGCCGTTGGTAACGAGCGGCCTACCGGTAGTGATGCTTCTCCCTCGCGCTTGCGAGTCCCAGAGCCACGCGCCTTCAGTGGTGCCCGCGATGCGAAAGAGCTCGAGAATTTCCTGTTTGATATGGAACAATACTTCTGTGCAGCTCGACCGGATTCAGAAGAGGTAAAAGTAACAACTGCTTCTATGTATCTTGCAGGTGACGCTAAGCTATGGTGGCGAACAAAGTACACCGAGATGGAGAGTGGCCAATGCTCCATCGATACATGGGAAGACCTCAAAAAGGAGCTGAATAATCAGTTCCTACCCGAGAATGTGGAGTTTATTGCCCGCAGAAAGTTGAGGCAACTCCAACAGACAGGTACCGTGCACGACTACGTCAAGCAATTTTCCGTATTGATGCTTGATATCCGTGATATGTCAGAGAAAGACAAGCTGTTTTAGTTTACAGAAGGGCTTAAGCCTTAGGTTCAGACAGAACTACAGAGGCAACGTGTGCAAGACCTCACGACTGCTATCGTCGCAGCTGAGCGGTTGACGGACTATTCTCCCGTGGATGGTAGTAGAAAGAAGGTATCCAATCAGTCGAAAGGATACTCTCCGCAGAGTGAACGCATCAATGGGTCTTCCAAAGGTAAAAATGGAGGATCTAGACACAGTCCAAGCAGGAGATCCCAACGGGATTCCTCCCCTTCGAAGAACACAGGTACCCAGTCCAACAATCACCGCAGCAAGATTCTGTGTTACTTGTGTGGTGGTCCTCATAAGACGTTCAAGTGCCCGCAAAGAAGCAAGTTGAACGCATTGTTAGCTTCCCAGAGTGACCCTATTCACGAGAGTTCAAGTGAGAAAGATGAGGATGAATCTTCTCACATGGGAGCTATACATCTGTTGAATGCAATGAAACAGACCTCTGAGACTCAGAAGATCCGTCAGCGTAAGGGTCCATGTATGTTGAGGTGGAGATTGGTGGTAAGACCACCCAGGCAATGGTTGATACGGGAGCTACACATAGCTTTATCGCCCCTGCAGAGGCGAAGCGCCTCAATATCCGGCTCGAAAAGGATTCAAGCCGTATGAAAGCTGTTAACTCCGAGGCTACTCTTATACAAGGGTCGGCCAAGTCCGTGGCCGTCAAGATAGGTCCATGGAAGGGTAAGCTAGATCTTCTCGCAGGTCCACTCGATGAGTTCCAAGTCATCATTGGGATGGACTTTTTGCGAAAGAACAAGGCCGTTCTGATGCCATTTGCCAACACTTTGGGCTTGCTAGGTGAAAGTCCAAGCTTCATTCCTCTCTCTACAGGTAAAGAGGAGGGAAAAATGATTTCAGCTCTACAGTTAAAGAAAGGGTTGAAGAAAGGTGAGCAAACGTTTCTTGCTACCTTACGAGTTAAACTTGATGATCAGGACCATAGTTCAACTCCCCCATTGGTAAAACAGGTTTTGACTGAATTTGATGATGTTATTTCGGAAGAGCTTCCGAAGACCCTACTGCCACGTAGGCCGATTGATCATCAAATTGAACTAGTACCTGGTGCCAAGCCTCCTGCAAAGGGACCATACAGGATGAGTCCTCTGGAACTAGCTGAGCTACGCAAGTAACTTGATGGACTTCTGGAGTTTGGATTTATCAGACCTTCGAAGGCACCTTATGGGGCGCTTGTTTTATTCCAGAAGAAGCATGATGGGTCATTGCGACTTTGTGTAGACTACCGAACGCTGAACAAGGTTACTGTCAAGAATAAGTATCCGATTCCACTGATTGTCGATTTGTTTGATCAACTTGGGGCAGCCAAGTATTTTTCCAAGTTGGATTTGAGATCAGGGTACTATCAAGTACGGGTTGCAGATGGAGATGAGCCGAAAACTACCTGTTCTACCAGGTATGGTGCTTATGAGTTCTTAGTCATGCCCTTCGGCCTTACGAACGCACCTGCAACATTCTGCACCTTGATGAACGACCTCTTCAGACCGTACCTCGACAAGTTTGTTGTGGTATATCTTGATGATATCGTAGTATATAGTTCTACCCTTGAAGAGCACGTTCAACATTTACGCAAGGTATTCCAAGTGCTTCGCGACAATCAGTTGTATGTCAAGCTAGAGAAGTGTTCATTCGCTCAAGAGCAGATTATGTTTCTTGGCCACGTTGTGGGTAATGGACAGATCCGGATGGACATGGAGAAAGTATGAGCTATTGATGAATGGAAAACCCCTTCTACTGTCACAGAGACTTAGGTCATTCCTCGGTCTTGTGAACTATTATCGACGTTTTGTCCAAGGTTATTCAAAAAGGGCCGCACCTCTCACAGACCTGTTAAGAAAGATCACACTTGGTCCTGGTCGGACAAGTGTCATGAGGCGTTTGAAGACCTCAAGCTTGCTGTTATGCAAGACCCAGTCTTAGCTCTACCCGACATCACCAAGCCGTTTGAAGTTCAGACAGATGCATCTGACTTTGCTATTGGAGGAGTTTGTTATAGGATGGGCATCCGTTTGCTTATGAAAATCGGAAGCTCAATGATGCTGAGAAACGTTATACCGCACAGGAGAAAGAGTTGTTAGCCGTCGTCCACTGTTTGAGAGTTTGGAGACATTATTTGTTGGGATCACAAGTTCATGTGAAGACCGATAATGTGGCTGTGAGCCATTTCCTGACTCAGAAGAAGTTGACACCAAAACAGGCTTGTTGGCAAGAATTCCTCGCAGAGTTTGACTTGGCCTTGGATTACAAGCCCGGAAAGAACAATAGCGTGGTCGATGCATTGAATCGCAAAGCAGAGCTAGCAGCACTTCAGTGACAAGTTTCTCAAGTCACCAACACTTTACAGCAGAGAATTCATGATGGTTTGAACAGTGATCCCCAAGCAAAAGTCATATTGGATATGGTGCAGAAGGGGAAAGCACGCCGTTTCTGGATTCGTGATGGGTTGTTATATACCACTAACAGCCGCATGTTTGTTCCACGTGCGGACGGGCTAAGACGAGAACTGATGAGGGAGTGTCACGACACTCCATGGGCTGGCCATCCGGGCTGACGCCGCACATTAGCTCTCTTGGAGCGAGGATACTACTGGCCGAACATCCGTGATGATGTGTTAGACTATGTGAGGACCTGCCTCATTTGCCAGCAACAAGATCGAGCGCGACAAACCTATCGGGCTGCTGGAACCGCTTCCAGTCCCCCAAAGGCCTTGGGAAAGTGTTTCTATGGACTTTGTCACAGGTTTGCCGAAGGTTGCAGAGTATGGATCCATCCTTGTGGTTGTGGACCGTTTCTCCAAATATGCTACATTTATACCGACCTCGACATATTGCTCAGCAGAAGAAACAGTGCACTTGTTCCTCAAGCATGTCATCAAGTATTGGGGTGTGCCCAAGAACATTGTCAGCGACAGAGATTCAAGATTTACAGGGAGATTCTGGACCGAATTGTTCAGATTACTTGGGTCTCAGCTTGACTTTTCGACCAGTGGACATCCACAAACAGATGGGCAGACTGAAATATTTAATGCCATGTTGGAGGAATATCTTAGGCATTTTGTCACTGCCAACCAAAAGGATTGGGCGAATCTACTTGATGTCGCACAGTTCTGTTTCAACCTTCAGAAGAGCTCTTCCTCCAACAAGAGTCCTTTTGAACTTATTACTGGCCAACAACCTTTAACTCCTCATACTATTATTTCAGGATATCAGGGACAGTGTCCAAGGGCGTACAAGTTTGCTAAGTTTTGGCAGGACAACAATGAAATTGCCAGATCTTACCTTGAAAAAGCATCTAAGCGGATGAAGAAATGGGCTGATGAACATCGTCGACCAGATCGTTTCAAAGTTGGTGACTTAGTTCTACTGAAGACAGATCAGTTGAGAAGGTTCAACCGAGTACAGCGAGCACACAGGGGACTACTACAGCGTTATGAAGGTCCAATGCTCATCCTCTCTCGAGTCGGCAAGGTCTCCTACAAGCTGAAGTTACCGCACTGGTTACGCAACATCCACCCTGTCTTCCATGCCAACTATCTCAAGCCATTCCATGCAGATCCAGCACGCAGCATTCCAACACGTTCACCTTCTCGTTCAACAATCCAGCCGGAACGTGTTGTCGATCAAGTTCTCGCCGAGCGTCAAGTCAGCAGCAGTTCAAGCAAGCAACAGCACATGGAGTACTTTGTCACTTGGAAGAACTTGCCAGAATGTGAAGCCACCTGGGAAAGAGCAGAGAACCTACAACCATTCAAGCAGAAGATTGAAGAGTTTGTCAGGGACAATGCGACGAGGACGTCTGCAGAATAGGTGGGGGAGACTGTAACGGCCATGTACTCTGACACCTAGAGTTTAGGTGTAGCTCGCCCCGGAGTCACCCGGGAGCCCCTATGTAATACTATGTAAGGCTCGTTATGAAGCCATGTCAGCCCCCGTACCAGGGCATATCTGTTAGCTTAGGGTACGTGTCAGCCCCGTGCCAGGGCATCCTTGTTAGCTTAGTGGCATTTTAGTAATAAGGGAGTATGACCGGCCTCTACTTTTGATGTTCCCTTCTGGAAATCTAGTAAAGACTTAGCATACACTTTGTAGGAAGGGTGTCAGTGCTATCCCAATCCCCGGCCTACACCCACGTTGTTGAAGCCTTGAAGCCCAGCTGCGTGGAAGTCCCGCGTGTCATAGGATCATCATTTGCTTGTAACACATCTATTGCTTTTGTAACGCGTTACACCGTGTAATTGAATATTATATCAACAAAGTTGCCTTCGGGCTTTGCCTCATGTTGCCTCGTTTACTTGTTTGCTAGCTACGTGTGTGTGGTGTACGATCATTTTACAGGCTTGCAAGTGGATTTGACCCCCTTGCGCCGCACGTCCCCGCTTCGAAAGAATAGGGCCGTGACACTCAGGCACGCCTCAAGGCATGCAGGCAGAAGGTGCCTTAATAAATGTGAGCCTGCGCAGTATAAGTGAGGCGTACCAAGTCAAACACCTTGACTGCATCACAGTCAAGGTGCCAGGCACATGCCTCACCAAAACTTGAATAAAATAAATATATTTTATTTGTATAGTCTTTACATACAAAAAAAAAAAACAATCTTTGGAAAGAATATTTTTTACCATTAAAAATGTTTAATTTTACATTTTATCACTTTTATTCAACCAAAGCCCGTTTGGATAAGGTTAGGACTTAGTCAACTTAGGACCACTAAGGGCATAGGTAGCGCTTAAAATGGATTGACCCAGGTCAATGGGGACATCAGGCCCATGGACCATATTTGTTAGGAGCTCATATTGATTAGGAGTCTATAGTAGTATCTATTTTGAAGTTGTATTTTAATTTTTTGTAACTCTTTATTAGATGGCTCATTTAAATAGGGGCTATGTTTTAATTTCCAATTAAATTACGACTTTTATTTAGAATCCTGCACATGATTTTTTCAGCTTTTTTTCTATTTTAGTAGTCAGGCTATTGTATGACTCTTAGTTGCAGTAGGAACTATACATATAATTTGTTATTTTCAAATGAATGAATGAATATAGAAGAAAACAAGTTACGGATTTTCTCTTATGAGAGTCCTCTAATGGTGTGAAGCCATTGAAATCCTATGTGTGAAGTCAAGGTCAATCCATCATCCTTTTCTCCAGCTCATCTCCTCCTCTTTTCTTTATTATTCTATTTCTCTTAGTATCACTACCCTTCTGCAATGGAAAATACAGCACCCTTTGTGCAAGCCAAACCATCTCTTTGATCTTCCAAACCCTACCTCAAATCCCTCTAAACCCAGCCATAATTTCTCCAAAACCTATGTTGCCCTTCTATTTTAGTTTTAGCCATTTTAGAATTTAAACCCCAACCCTAAACTCTTTCTTCCATTAAACCTATTAATCCTTATTGCAGAACTTTGTATTTTTTTTCTTCCCGTCTTGCATCACAAGTAGAATCTCAAAATATCCATATTCAAATTCGATATGAATTCAACGTGTATCTTATTAGATAAACCATAACTAAATCATTTTCATTCCACTTAATCCGGATCCGACCCGATCCGACTGAATTGCTTGATTTGGGTTGGATAATTTCAGGTTTTTCAACACTTCTTCTATATACTTCTTTGCTAATTGCTATACTATTCTATTTTACCATTATGATCATTTTATTTTATAAGAATTCATGTTACATTAAAGTAATAGAAAAAGGATATTTTGAAAAACCTGAAAAAATAATTTTCAAAGCAAGATATTTTTTTGCTCACATAGTTGTTTGGTGTATTATGATAAGTTTGCACATTATAATGCTTGTTTTGTCATTTCAAAAATTAGCGTGTGTTTTCTATATTGTAGTAATAATACCCATCATGATTCCATATTTTGAACTTTGCAAAAATAAATAAATAATCCATATGCTTCCAATAACTTCCAAGAAAAAGATTAAAGTTTTTTACTGGCCAGAAGTGAAACTTGCCTACATTTTGTAAGTACTGACTAAATAATAATGGAAATGTTCAGTGCCCTACATTTTGCCCTACATATTTTGTCTTACATGGGTTAGGAGTTTTGGAATGGGCTGATTTTTGGTGAGGTTGGAATGGGCTGATTTTTGGTGAGGAGATCATCCTCACCAAAAATCAGCCCATTCCGAAACCTCTAGCCCCATGTTTACGAGTAGAATAATCGTTGACCGTCCATTTTTTGTAAACCACTTTTGATGCAGTTAAAAGTTTTGGAATGGGCTGGTTTTTGGCGAGGATGATCTCCTCACCATAGAGATCATCCTCACCAAAAATCAGCCAATTCCAATACTTCTAACATATGTAGGACAAAACACGTATGGCAAAACATAGGGTAAAACTTAGGTTGCCGAACATGACCCAAATAATAATAGAAGAGACATACCATGTTATAATGCAAATTTAAAACACAAATTTACAACCCAATGGCAGCACCTTTCATGATACCTTTTTGGTGAACCTATGCCCAAAATATTAACATGGAAAAGAACCCAATGCCAGTACAAAGTTCTACAACTTTAAATAGATGAAGTATGATTGCAATGTTTTATATTATACGTTGTGATAAAAAATACTTCTATATTATTTAAATTGTATCATTGGTTCTAGAATATAAGACTGATTGGAACTCCAATACTGATAATCAGAATCGTAAACAAATTAAAATTGAAAGCATTGTCTATGAAGAGAATTATACTTACCCACCCATTTCTGACGCCTCTTCTTTGTGAAAGATTAGTTTTTGGGGATCAGCACCTCTCAAGTGGCAAACCTTCGACTATTTAAAAAACAAGACAACCACATAATAAATAGTATAGACTAATAAAAGAGATACGTTGTTCCAAAATATACCAAGTATACACTCAAAATATAATCAATTGAAGCAACATCAAGCACAACTCATGTTGGTTTTCCTTCAAAGCAAAACGTACATCCCAGTAATGCTGATTTTGATCAGTCCATGATAAACGAAAAACTGATCTATTTTATGGATCTTAACTAAATTAATGGGGAATGGCTAAGCAAACAGCTATTTGCTAGCAATTATTTATAATTTGATGTTGTACATAAAGGTCAAACCTTAAAAAAAGGAACACCAACCAACAATTTTCAGAAAAACATTATAAATAAGATAAAATGTCATTTACATTCCCTATTGAAGTTTGACAAGCATAGAGCAATATCTACAAAGAGGGGCTGGGAATAAGTATGATACTCTACAATATTAATCGAAGACCTCCACATGTGGCATGGAGACCAGAAGAGATAGAGGTCCCCTTGTGCTTGAAAGGAAAACTTGGCAATCAAGTCTAGATAAGGAAGTGCAAAGGGTGAGTCTCGAAACGTGAGTTTTAATTTTAGAACTCTAACTAGCTGCTTGAGTGTATGGTCATCCTCATTGAAACGGCAATTGTGTGGCACTTGTATGCATAGTCACCAAGTTGGGGTTCAAGAATAAGTCAGTGAGGGGGAATTTCAGAAATTTGAATAAAAAGGGGAAATTTTGAGCCAGGGTTAGGACTGTATAATCGTTCCTACTTGGTGGTGTCTCACATTAAGTCGTTAAATCCTATGTTAAGCTAAAAAAATAAATAACCAAACCTCATATTAATATATCCATGCATACAGAACAAATAACCACAGGTCAACAACACATTCAAGGTTTAGATTGTTTAAAATATAGAAAAGATTACAATCACAAGTCAAAGTTAGTATTCATCAACCAATCAATGTCATTCTCATTTCTATCTTCATTATCTAAGCCTTCCTCGATAAAATGGTCATCGTCATCTTCATTAAGGTCATCTTCTCTTACTGGTATCAAGGTCATCTTTCATGTTTCCCAATTTAATCTTAATCACAAAGTTCATGATTTAATTGTGAAGTTTGTGACTACATCGATGAAGGTAAAGTCACAATTTAATCCAGATTTTTTCTATAAGTCGCATAATTTAGTGATTATGCTTGTGGGAAAATACCCACCAAATATGTGCAAAAGTGCAAAACAACACACAAAGGCATGTAAATGGGGGAAATGCCCAGGGCTCCGTCTTGGCACTTGGCTTCAATCAACTCGCTTCCCTCAAAGAGGTTGCTAAGTCTTTCCCCTACCTCTAGAAAGGAACATCAACCTTGAGCCCAATCATACAAGACTTTATGGAGGCTCAAGCCAAGAACAAAATCCCAATAAATAAGGTCATTTATACTGACACATGTACAAGGAAACATATGTATAATGAACCTTGGTTACATGACCACATATGTATAAATTTCCCCAAGGCGTGCTCAAATCAGGTAGACTCCCTAGACAAAACATACCTGGACACAGTGTATATATCTTTGACATCCCCCCCCCCCCCCCCCCCTCTCCAATTTAACATGCAACAGTCTTCATCGCATTCACTTCAACACCCTTCTTATTGATAAATGAAAAGGTTGTGGCAGTTCTAGCTTGTCTTGGCTTGTTGTCCCTAGTGTCAATCACTTGATGGGCTGGAGATGCTTCTCGTCATGGCTAGACTTATCACGTAAGGTAATGTATTGGTCTAGGTGCTCTAAGATTGTTTTAGTATTTTGAGTGAGGTTAGCCGTTTGCCCTTGTTCACTCATCTACACCTACACTTCGACTCTTTCAAGCATGGATCATGCAACTTCCACACTCTCTTACAAAATATTAGAAGATCATGTACTTTCAAGAGATCGAAGCATATTCTTTGGAGCATCCTACCTTTTGTGGTCTGTTGGAGTCTTAATAAAATCTCCAACCAAGAATTAATTTTATCCGTTTTTGGTCTTCTTTTCTTGTGGGGTAAATTGTACAAGGAGTTTAAGGATATTTTCTTTAAGGACTTTATTGTTAGGTGGGATTTGGTTTATGATTTAGAGCCTCTGTAGTTTGTTGTGGGTTTTTTTTTTCTGTTTTTGTATTTCTTTGGGTTGGTCACCTCGGCCTCCCTTTTGTTTTAATAAAATCTCATTTTTACCTATAAAAAAATAATAGCAAACTAGGTCTCTTAATAACATGCCACAACCATGTGAAAAGTGTGTATTGGTTAGCGTGATTGGTGCTCAACCAGACACAACCAAGTTGGCGTTCAGGAATAAGTTGGCAAAGGAAAATTCAATAATCAAAAAAATCGAGTTAGGTTAGGTTTGTCTAATTATTCCTAATAGTTGGTGTTATCATATTCTATCATCAAACCCCATACTAAGCAACAATAATAAATCATTAAACCCCATATTAATATCATTCATACATCTACAATCTATAACCACGGATTTACAACATATTCATGGTTTATATTGGAATGGTCAAAATCATTGTTATCCTCATTTTGTATCAGCATTATCTTATGTATCATCAAGGTTATATCCTCTTACTAGGGCATCAAGGTGATCTTTTGTTCTTCCCAATTTAATCGCAAAGATCATAATTTAATCACAAAGATCATAATTTAATCGCAAAGGTCAAGACCAATCACAAAATTCGTAAAATCCGTTTCTTTAGAAGAAGTAGGTGAAGGAAGAAGTCATGATCTAACTGGACTTTTCAATAAGTTGAAGAATTTAGTGACATGGCAACTAGGTAGCAAGTGAGTCTTCGAGGTAGTGATGATTTGGGGAGCTTGAGAGGTGGAGTTTGGCTAAACCCTCAATCATCAAACTCAACTCGCATGAGAGTCAATGCTTGCCCCCCTTTTCCCTGGCTTTGTCACTACCTATAAGTTTGTGATGGTTTTGCCCTCATCCTTCACCATGGATACTGACATCACACATGGGTATTCCTCAAACATGCCCAATTTATTAGCAAATGACATGGGACAGCTTTGGCTTGATGTAAGAAATACATGCCTATGACGACTATAAACCACCTAGGGGCACTACAAGCAAGTCGATGGCCCCCTTCCATGTGCCCATTTAACGGGCACGACTGTAACCGACTCTTGAATTGGCGTGGCTTCCACTTCACAGTCTTCATTCGACAATACTCCCATGTGAGTTTTAAGTTGAGGCACTTCATCTCTACAAGAGAAATAAAGTTATGCATTGCTAGAGTTTGTTTGTGCTTGCACAAGCCTCCTATTTAGGGTAAGGGGAGAAAAGAAGAAAGACAATAAAGTTGAAAGGATATTATTGGAAAAGAAAAGAAGCGGCAATAAAGTTAAGGGTATTCTTCGAAAGGGTTAGAAGATAGAAAAGGCTTAATAGTTTGGTTCGAGATACGGTCTTTATTGGGGGGGGATAAGGATTGAGGCAAAGGGGGGGGACACAATAGTTGAGTTTAATTTATTTAAACGCACAGACGCAATAATTAGCCTTTTATAGCTAATCAAGTGATCAAACAATCTAAGTCTTGTCAAAACAGACATTCTAGATCGGGGGAAATTCCCATAGGATGTCAAAATCCCACATGATCAATACCAAATAAAATAATCTTGCATGCATATGCAATGCCACGTAGAAGAATCGCTAAAATGAACCATCTCAGCTCCATGATGACACTATTGATCATCCAAGAAACAAATCCTAACTCCTGGTAACACCTTGAAATGTAGGGTTTTGGATAAATTTAAGTACATGTTAAAGATGCTTCTCCAAAATACTGTATCCAAAAGAAAATTGAACCACTTGAGTAACCCTACCAAGATTGAATCCCGCATGATCGATCCAAAATAAAATAAACATGCATGCATGTGCAATGCCACATGGAAGGATCACCAAAATGAACCATCTCAAGACCATGACGACACCATTGATAATCCGACAAACTAACCCTATCACCTAGTACCCACCTTGAAATCTAGGTGCTTTGGATAAATTTAAATAAAAATTAAAGACTTTTCTCCAAACATTGCAATCACAAGAAAATCAAACCACTTAAGTAACCCTACCGAAATTGCAACTCTATACTCGGACAAATAGCTATCTTCCCCTTTTTTATAATATAAACTGCATCCATAAAAAAAATGCCATGATACATAATGTCATTGTATCCCACTGGATCATTCCCACTTCCGTCTATCTTATTCTAAATATTCACATTATTTTTGTTTTCCTTCTTCTTCATATGTATCATTTCTTCATAGTTCAGACAAAATTAGAATATTAAATGATAAATGTAGGGTATGACCCACAAATTTCATGTCCTAGCCCAATTAGGATCCACCAATTGTATCACTTAAAACCAAAGTTATTCCTTTCAGAAGTAAAAAAGACGGAAAATCTACAACACTATTAAATACTTATTGTTTCATCGATTCAATTTATACAGAAAAAAAAAGGTCTTTACTCATTGTAATAAAGAATAAGTTGGGAAACCAACAATTATTATTACAATCAAAGGGTTGAAAAGCACCAACCTTTAACATTATAGGAAGATGCCCGAAATTCATTTTTTCTCTTACAACAGGGCCATCATTGTATTGGAAACAAACTTCCACTGAAAACCTCCCCGCATAGTTAATTTTTGCTTCCCTACACTGTTTTCAATTAAACCCATAACATAAATTAACGGAAAGAGAGACATAATTTAGCAAATTTAAGCACAAAATATATATATATATATATATATATATATATATATATATATATATATATATATATATATATATATCTTTGCTTGCCTACACAGTTTCCAATTAAAAGAAGAAGATAAATTACTACACATCAGATATAATTTGAAATTTTAAACAAAAAAATATTTTTTTTATAAATTAAGCCAAAAACTATTTTTTGATTGCCCACACTGTTTTCAAATAAACCCAGAACATAAAGTAATACAGAGAGAGATAATTAGCAAATTTGGGCCAAAAAATTATATAAATTAAAAAAGAAATGCTTGCCGCCACTGTTTTGAATCAAACTCAGAACATAAATTAAAGAAACATACAGAAATATAATACAAATGAATCAAAAATAATTAAAACTACCTCGTGAGGATATAAAGCTTCACGGAACGAGTTAACCCCGCGTTCCTTTTGTGGAGGGTAGAGCTCATGCTCACCAAACGAAAGTATAAAATAGTTATGGAAAAAAAACATCAAATTAAACACAAAAATAAAGAGATTGAGAGATTTGGGGAGAATAAAAGAAAAAAAAGACATGAAAGGATATTTTGAAGCTTGGTTTTGGTGTAGGGTTCGAAAACTACAATTGGTTTGATCTGCGAAAGCATGGTTTCGAGTCCAGCATCGACGAAGTGATCGAAAGAATCAATGTGAGGTTTGATGAGATCTTGCAGAGTCTTGTAATCGGGAGAAGGAAGATTAGTGTTAGCCATCACTCAGTCCTTCGATTTTTTTTCCTCGTCTTTGATTTTTCAATCGAATCCCCAAATTTTCTGCAAAAATTTAAATAAAAGTTCTCTTTTTTTTGTTTCCTACGGAGTTGTTTTAGAAGTATAAGAAGACGGGTTTAGGGTTTAGGGTTTATGAGTTATGACGTGGTTTTTAAGGAATAGTGCTGAAGTAACCATATCGAAGTGCGATATGATTCACTCCAGCACGACTCGGCTTTGAATTGAAAAATTATAATGGCACCCCAATTACTCATTAGGGCCATCCGTTTACAAAGGGCACCCCCATATCATTAGATTTGCGATAAGGGCAAACTAGAGGATGAAAATAACCCAATTTTTTTCTAAAAATGTCAGACATGTATAAAAAATGTCGACAACTATAAGTGTCGACACTAAACAAAACTTTTGGTTTCTTAGTCCACATAAAAATGATGACATTTTTTATAAATGTTGATTTCTAAATGTCAACATTGATGTTTTTCGTGAGGTGCTCTAATCTAATATTAAATCCGCCATTTTTAAATTATTTGGATTGCTTGTCAATTAGTGGAGTGCCTTTAGAATTTCCCTTTTAAATATCATTTGAGACTGAAACAACTCACCCGAGTCATCTCATTCACCTTCATGGACGAGATGGATTTCCAATGTGATGCAATCATGGTTTCAAAACTCGTTATTTCATCTCATCTCATTCATGGAGGAAACCGAGTTGTCTCGAACAATTCATCTCGATTAAATTGTTGATTCTTTGTGGGAATGGAAGTAATAAATTGATTGGGTTTAACAAAAATTGTTTGGGCAATAAACTTTGGACACATTTTTTCTAATTCTGATTCAATCTGAAAAACTATAAACAAATTGGGTTTGTAATCTAACATCTTGACTAGTTTGTTCAGTTGTGTCTTTGGAATTGAAATTGGAATGGAAAAGACAGATGAATTATCATATGTAATAATAACTAATTTTCTTATAGAAAAAAATGTTAATTCAACATTTCCTTCTGGGTAGTAGATGATTGATTCAATTTCTTGATTTTCTATTTTTTGTTGGGGAGTTTCCCTTTCAAGTTTCCAACTATCAAATAAAATAATGTTTTCCCACTTAATTATCTTTGGGACAAGTTTATTTGACCTATGAAAATTACTTTGTAATAGCAATGTTTCACATTGTGGTAGGTGTTTTTGTAAAGCTGTTGGATTAATTGTTGTTTGCATAGTCTTATAAATTAATCTAAAAATTAAGTCTAATGGTTGTGATCCTGGAATTATATTATAACATAAGGTTTGAATGTTTAAACTTAAAACTTTCATTATTCTAGGATCTGATAACGAAACTATGAAGTTTTGAAAACTATCAAAATAGACAAGCCCTTCGCACAGACTTGATTCCACTATTCCTAAGAGCGGGTCTGAAAATATTTGATGTCATTTGTAGATGCCAGAATTTGCTCTACACTTTTCCTTTCTCCTAGCTCAGGCGGACCTGCAAATCAGCCCACTCCGACGATCAAGTTAGACAAATTGATCAGTGTAATTTAGTTTCGAGAGAAGAAGAATTCGAACCTCTTTTACCCATAATCCTCTTCCTTTTATAGGCATTGAACTTGATCGTTTTCTATGCCACCCTTTGAAATGTCCAAGGGCAGTTAGCTTACTAGGGGCAGTTAACCCACTCCCTGACAAGTCAGCTGCAGGGGTTGTTGCAACTGCCCTGTCACCTCTGGAATAGTCAGAACTGATTTGACATGATGTGGGTTGTTAGAACTGTCAATCGGTGGCACATCTGTCAGATCCGTCTTTCCGACTTACACTGTCATTATCCGTGCCACTTATTCGATCGGTGACTCAGGTCCGAGCTATACATCCACGCACCCAAAGAGTTTAACCAACTGGGCCTACATATCAAGCCATCTGAGCTTCTGATCTATGTTGTCGAGCTTAATTTCATGCCATGTGTCCATATTTAAGAATGTCCCCCACATCATTTATCTCTAAGGCATAATAGAATAGAAGTCTTTAGTCTTATTTTTGTTAATGATTTAATTCCTGCTTGTATTAATCTTATATGTAAAAACTTGTATTATTTTTTTTATGTGTTTTAATATAGGTTATTGGGAGAATAGTTCAATTGTTTGTTGTCTCGAACTTAGAGGAATTGTTTGTTCACAAACTTTAATTGTAAAATCTGATTTTGAAAGAAAGTTTTTTTTTTAATAAATTTGTGAAATTGGTAATTTTGGAATATTCCAATTAGATAAATTATTTTCTATATCATTAATTGAATATTCTTCCATATTAAAAACATCAGGATTTTCAAGGTTTGAACTTGACTTTCTTAAAATTAATTTAATTATAGAATTTATTTTATGATGATAAATTTAGTAATTCCTGGACTGTCAATAGTTTACTCCCATAACACGACTCTTCTATAGCCAAAAGATACACAATTATTGGTCAGATGAAATATTAAGCTAACAACATAAAATTAATTCTACGATAATCTTATTTCTAAGTTGGTCAAGTACAATTATGAGCATTTAGAAAAAATTTAATATTATCTTTGGTCTAAAGGGGATTTGTGGCGCCCCGCCAAACGCTAACACAAAGCCCCATGTCAGATCTCGAGGCATAAGGTGGCACATCGAAATTTCGGCATGGTCTCCTCTATTTATGTTAGCATTCAAAGGCGTTCAACGTGCACCTGATAAACGACATGCAATCCTACATATATACATACAAAATATAATACTAATAGAAGCCTACGTACATCTAATAACGTACGAAAGATCAGAGTGCGAAAAAATAATCAAAATACAGGATTATACAAATATTTCTCACTCTAACAAAAGTCCTAACGCTCAGAACAAAATCTATAATACTTTTTGGCAAATCGACAACATTAAGGGATATAGTCCCAGTACTCACCAGGTAACGGACTCTGGTCTTCTATCTGACCCACCAGATGATCCCCATTCGTTTGTTCTACACCCGCCTCGCCAACTGTAGGCTCTAAAGCTAAAAAAATGGATAAGGAACAAGTGAGTAACAATGGTTACTCAGTAAGGAAGCAAATAATTTCTACCAATAACATCTCCTAACATGAACGTATAAACATGCTGAATCATTTTAAAATATGCAAAATTTTTCAGAAGAAACTACGATTAACTGGTACATATAGTCAGGGATGAGCAACTAAACATTTTAAAACTCACATTATATCGATCAGCAGTATTCAATATAACATTATCTTTTTATACAAATCTAATTGATCAAATGGAAACATTAAACCTGTTTTTCATGACTGAATCGCTCCCAGTTAGGACATAATGTTTTATAATAAAGTAGTAGTTCCTGATTTTATAGCTGGTCGCTGTTTACCACACTTGTGAGACCATTTATCAGGCTCAGGCTGACCGTTTAACATGATCGTAAGCAGTGGGTCTCTTTTCGATGTGTCAGAACATTCGACTACTATATATTGTTAGTAATCACTGACTAATCATTTTCGTCTATGCCTATCAGGCATGCATATGATTCTCAAATATACAATCCATTCGTATACGACTACCTTTACAGTACAAGTTCACTGGTAAAAATAGTGGGGAATAAATCTGGATTCTAGTTGTGACTCCACTTTCATATGCATCCCATACCACGTATGAGCTTGGTAGTCCCTACCGTACATCCTATGATAATATACCACTCCGGATGATATGATACACTATCCCTTTAGGCATTCACAAACTCTTTAACAGCTCACAAAATAGCTACACATATATATATATATATATATATGTTATTTTTATTTGAAAAATAAAAGAGAAATTAACAATACAAGATTAAGAATGGATATTCAGTTTCCTACCATGCAACTGTGGCCATTCGGCCTAAAATAAATAACAAAACGGAAACTTAAACAGCGGCTCGCGCTAACAGAAAGTAAATAAACATGTAATCAGTAACATTATCCCTGGATATCCGTTCACCAACCTACACACACACACACAACAATGTAAAATACAAACATCACCCTTCGGGTGTGACTCTGACATTTTACCGTTTCATATCCTTTGTTCATTTTTTCAATTTTTATTGTTTTCAATCTCTCAAACAAAATATCCACTTTCTGATATTCATCAACTCAATATGAGTTCATTGAATATTAAATCATTTTACCAACTATGAAATTCATTTTTATTCATAGCATTGAAAAAGTACAAAACTTATATCAAAACGGGGTCCGAACGGTGCACAGGACCCAACTGACGGAAATAACTCGTTGAAATATCCTACTCACGTATAATTTGTTATAAAATACAATTAAACATATCAAATATGCAAGTTCTGGTGTGAATTTGAAATAACCAATTGAATTCTATATTTTTGAAAACTCACCACAAATTTTTAATAAAATCCTAAATGAAATTTTCACAATCTACGATTACTAATAAAAATTGAGAGTTCCTTACAATCTCTAGGCAATAGGATGGAAACGCGTACGTGAAAATCGAGACGAACGACATGAAAATTGAGATGAATCGAACTTCAAAGAGACTAATTTTTTAATCTGTCCCGGTGATTTTGAAGATCTCGATGCCGTCGTCATTTCTCCCTTCTACGACGGAGAATGGTTTGACCCTGAAACAAGCAAAATCCGATGTCAAAGTTTCGAAATCTCCGTATATATATACGCTTAATTTTTAATGATACCGGGTGAAAGAGAAGAAGAAACGAAGAGATCTTAGGTGGATTTTGTAAATAACGAGGCTGCGGACGTTTCTCCCTTCTTCGTAGGTTGTTGACAATAAGCCATTTGCGAGGGATCTGAGTTTAAAATTTAAAAAAAAATAATAAAAAATTTAAAATTTTGTTGGCTGGTTTGGGTCATTTAGAATGAAAGTGAATAGTGAAAAAAATTTATTTATATAAATCTTGGGACGAAATCAGTATTTCGCCTATTATTTCAATCAATGATAACTTGACCGTCCGGACTCCAAAAGTGATGAATGAATACTCTATTTGGATAAAATAGTATGGTCAATTTCTATAAATTCTATCTCTAACAAAAATTTACATTTTTTGCCCGATGTGACCCTAAAATTGATGTCATTTTCGTTTTTGACAATAATTCAACTTTCTGGTCTCCAAAAATGACAAGTAAATAATCCATGTTAAATAATTTTTCGTTACAAATCCAATGGTGTAATCAAATCTTAATAATTTTTACTCTAATAAAAATTATTATTTTAACCTGGTCCGACTCGATAATCGAGGATTTTACAATTTTTATGTTCAGACTCGCATTTGAACGTGCTTACAGGCTAAAGTATGTTTTTCGATCATTTTAAATCCAATAGTGAGATTAGATTTCTTTAAAAATGATCAGAAACCTCCTAAAGTTTTATCCCTAAGTCCCACTTTCAAGATTTTCTCAAAATTCTATTATTTATTTTCCTTTAGATACGAATTGAAACTTGGGGTTTTGCAGGATTTGTCTCAATCGTTGGTAGGTTGGTACCTTTAAGTCTCAGTACCTATCTTCAAAGATTGATAAACGCCTTTTAGCTACCGTAAAGATAATATGAAAAAATTGAAATGACTCTGATACCAAGGTTACCCAAGATCTAAAATAATAACAATTGGAACTTAAAACTTTAATACATTCAAAAGTAAAATTGGTACAACATATAACAATATTAACACAGACCGGATAAAATTTGAAATACTTACAAATAGGACTCGTACTTTGAAATAAAATAAGACTTTTCAAATTTATTTTTATTTAGAGAAAAGGTGGTCAAAGAAAAAGATGGTCAGAAAAGGTGGTCGAAGAAAATGGTTGGAGAAAATGGTCGGATAATTCCTAGATGCCCTTGTTTTAAGGGAATGGTCTCTTTTATAAAGATAGAATTGAAAATAAAATTTTGAAGTCTGCATAGTGATTGAGTATATGTCCGAACTAAATTAAAGGGAAGGTTTTGGATTTATTATTTAGAATTTTCTGGTTCAAGTAATTGAGAATCACTGGGCAATTGATACTATTCATGAATAGTATTTTTTTATCAGGAATCTTACTATTATATATTGTTTTATCTTTTGTTTTGAGAGAAAATGCAAATAAAATTGACATGGAACTGGCGTGCGTTTTTCTTATGATGAAGTGTGAAAATTGTGAGACTCGATGATGTGGTTGTTGACTTGTTATTAACTGAAACTTTTAAGGTTTTTGACTTGTATGAAAACTAACTGTGAGACTTGACGATGTGGCAGCTGACTTGTATGTGAACTATTGATGATATTGCAGAAGATCAATAATTTTTTAGAAAATGACCAGGAGGGAAAAGTCTTTCATAGTCATATTCATTTACTTGTGAGAAATCATCTAGAGGATCTTTATCGTCGTCCTCATTACCTAAGACTTGAGAAAGAGTTTTAAGAAGGTGCTTGCACATTTCAGCTCTGGAGGTAGCACTGGCTAGGCAAGACTGTAATTGCAACTTAGCCAATGGAAATTTTGAAGAACTGGGAGATTGTATTATGGACAATTGGGGTGATTATAAAGCCAAGATGTAATGTTTTCTTTAATAGCTTTATCATACCTAAGATTAGCCCACCATTTTACTTTGAATTTACGAGAAAGGAATGGATGAGGCTGGAATTGAGATGGAGCACCAAGACTGTATTCCAAGCATGAGATCTATGCAAGGGAAAATTGAGAAAAGAAATGGAGCAAATTGGGGATTTTCGTAAGTATATCTAGAGCGATATAAGTTTGCATGACACTAGAAACCTTCATGAATTTGAGTAGGCATAATTGCAGGAATGGGATCATACTGGTTCCACCAATCTACAAACCAATTGGGAATTTGCATTTTGAAATGGTTATTGAAGAGAAAAAATCAAGAGTGGTTATATTGATCATTTTGAAAGATAAAAGAATTAAATCAAGTTTTTTGATAATCTCAGTAATTGTAAAATTAAAGATTTGGGAAAAATATTTCACGGTATTAAAATTTTGCCCCCAAGTTGAGAGGGTAAAAATTCTAAAATTTCTAGCATTTGAAATATAAAATCCTGGTAGGGTACGTTTTATCTGGAACATAGGAATTTTTCATGGCATTTATAGTTTTGAAATTTTCATTTTTATAAGAGTAAGGATTGTCAAATGAAACTCTAAAAATATTTTTTATCATTGATTTTTTTATAAATAGAGGTAAAAGACACGATATTTTTGGGAAGATTGATGGGAGAGTGACGTGTAAAAGTGATGTGGTAGGTAAAAATTAGATCTTGATTCATTTCTAAATAACACATAAAGTAAGGATATATTGAAAAATGAAAAAAATACTTTTGGGATGATGAATGGGAGACTAGTATATATAAAGGTGATGTGGTAGGTAAAAAATAGGTCTTGGTTCTCTTGTAATAACCTAAAAGGCAATGGCAATGATATAAATTTAAAATTAAACTAACTGGAGAGTGACGTGTGTCTTCTTTTGTGAAAAGGTACAAGGCCATTGACTTTGGGCTTCTTAAGTTATAACATGGGTCATGGGTTTGGATTAAAAATTGGATATGAGAATGGTTTAGGTTTTAGAGGTGGGCTTGACATTGGACGTAGGTATTGGGTTTATAATGGGCTAATCAGTAGACTTAGGTATTGGATTTGGATAACGAGTGACTTAGGCTAAGGGAATGGATTTGGACATTAAGGTTGGGGGAGTGAACTAGGATTAGAATATGCATGGATGATGGATTGGTTTATAAAAAATGAGTTAAGGTTAGGAAGTGGATTAGGGACAATGTTTGGGTGTGTTAAACATTACGAAATGAAGCTTGCATATAATGTATGCATGCATGAGTTTTATAAGTAAAAAATACCAAGTAGCAATTATTTATGATTTATGTGCACATAGAAGGTCTTTAGGCTTTTAATGGAAATCAAACTTAAAACTTTAGAAAGTTTGGTATTTTTGGGTTGGCTCATGCAAATTGAGTTGTCTACATTGAGAATTCATGAATTGACCAAAATTGTTGCATCTCTCTCATTGACGTAACTCTTCAGTTTCTTTTGGTATTTCAATCATCTATCAACAGATTTGATCTTATTCTTTGCGTGAAGTGCCATCATCATAGCACGAAGCCATGTGCCATAGTTATCTCTTAAGAGAATAGTAGAAACAAGAACCACAATAGGATTGTCTAAATAGTGGATAAAGAGAGGGTTGTTGTTTGATCTATGGGTATCGCTGGAACTTGTTTCCTTATTGGTTGTGGCTCCACCATATTTGTAGAGGTTCAGATCTCACTGCTCTAATACCATAATAAACAAAAGAACAGGAAGATGATTTAATGCTTTCTTCCTTAAAGAAGAGAAATTGTTTATTCGATGGTATTTATAGAGGCATGTTACAATGAATAGATACAATGATACAACTAAGAATAAAGGAATATATAACTAAATCGTAACAAGAAAAGAGAATAATAAGGAAACAAATCTGGGGGAAATCTTCGATTGTTTTGGTAGGTTAATACACATTTAAACCATAAGAATAAGATAGGATTTTTTGAAAATAAAATATGATTGAAAAGTAAAATATTATGGATTTTTCTCACCCCAAACCCATGTAAGATGTAGTTTTATTCCAACTCCTTCATTCCTTTAATCTTCAAATGCAATAAAGGGCTTTCTTCAGGATGTAAAAGATGATGAAGAATTTTGATTGTCTCATCATTGATCGACATGACTCCCCCGAGACAACTTGGTCTCGTCTATAAATTAGACGAGATGAAATAATGAGTTTTGAAACCAAGTTTATGATACATTGTTGTAAAACCCAGTTATCTCGTTACAGCTTGTGTCTAGATACTGAGTTGACCCATCCAAGTCGTGACTTTGTTTTGCAACATGCTTACCTACGTGTGTACGTATATAAAAGAAAAACACTTTCCTTACCATTAGAGTAATATTTTAAATCTTACTAATATTCATTGGACCAACAAGGATTATCACAGTAGCAATCCAACACAACAACCTTCTATATTTCATGGAAAAAATAAGATTTAAAAATAAAAAAATTGAAAAAAAAAAGATAATTTGGAGCTGATTCAAAGTTTTTGAAAATGGACGGCTACTAAACTCCCAAAACTTAAAAAATTACAATTCAAAGGTGAATTAAAGTTTGCTTAATCCAAAGGATCATATATAGTCTAAATCGAGTGAATCAAAGAATGACACATGTTATTTAATTAACTAGAGGTAAATCTGAGTTCATGTAATAAATCGTGGGCCTCAATTATTTTATTCTCACATTATAACCATTTCTTAAAGAAGAAGGAAAGTGATAAAGTTCGATAAAAACTCTAGAGAAAAAAAAAAAGAAATATGGATTTCAAACATGTAACCTACATCTTCCTAGTAAACATAGTTTAGAGAAATTGTAACAAAGGTAGAAAATTTAAAAAAATCTCTTGTTCTTCTCACTCTTCTTCAACATAGTCATCTTCTTTGTATCACACATGTTGGTCAAGACTGAGTTGCTTGTCAATATTGTTGGTATTGGGTTTAAACAAGAGCATGAGATCAAAAAAGAATCTCTTAAGCATGTTGGCAATTTTAGTGATTTTCAAGAACGTTGCCATTTCAATAAATTACCACACTAATGAACTTGTCGGATAGGAAAAAACCAATATGGGTAGTAGAGATAAGACTAGAAATGGGTCGGGTGTGGGTCGGATGAAGTTATTTGAATATCCTTGTCCAACTATATATCTAATTATTTATATAAAAAATTTTACCCACTCATACTAAGGATATCCATATCTTCATATCCAACTTGTACACAATTTCAAACGAATATCCAAGACAGATATATATACCTCATTGTGAACATGATGGAAAAACCTTAATTGTTGGTTATATTTATTGTAAATTTTTTGTGTTAAACTCAAATAAACGGATAATTAGGTTCAATAGAACGCATACCATATCCGACCCTAAAAATATTCAGATAAACTTACCCGAATTCTTAATCGGATAAACAATTTGTACCCATACACGAATAACTCGGGTAGGATGAGTCGGGTAGGTGGATATTATCTAACCCATTTCCAACCCTAGTTAGAGAAAACGTTAATTCTATAATTTGGGTGTCAAACATACACTTTGCACATTCTCACGGTTTAGAGTCCCATGTGGATGAGAACCAAAATCCATCATTTAAAATATGAAGTTTTGTAACCATCATTTTCAAAGTCTAAAACAAGTATTTTTTTTTTCATTGAGTTTGCATATTTTCACAGTTTAGAGTGCCAATAAAACAATTTCTGATTTTAAAGATAGATGGGGTCAAGTTATTAAAGAATATGAGTTGAAAGATAATTATTGGTTGACATTTAGGTAGGGTATCCATTATCATTGGATTTCATGCTACCTAAAGGATACATTTTTTGCAAGCACGACTACAATACAACGCAGTGAAAGTATAATGCATTTTTTTATGGTTACGCCAATGTGAAAACTAATTTGAATGAATTTGTAAAGACATCAAGGTCGGCTCAAACATAAGGTCATTTAGGCCGTTGCCTAAGGCCTCAAGATAAGATAAAGCCCCAAAATATAAGTTTTAAATAAGGGTTATTAAATTGATTTAAAAAGTGGTTGTTCAACCCCTTATTGCTTTACACGTTGAAATTAACCAATTAAGGGGTTTCCAAAAAATTAATGAATACGATATCCAAAATATGTCAAATTCCCATAAATTCTTAGTTTCACAAAAAAAAAAAAAAAAAAAAATCAAACTCTTTAAATATTTATATCTCTAACCTCTTCCAATTAAAGGAAAAAAAATTAAAAGTTAAAAGTTAAAATTCAAAATCCAAGCATGTAATAGTAACATAATTCAGAATAGAAATTTATTGTATAAATCCGGGAATGTGTAAAAAAAATCAAAAAATTATTATAAAAAATATATTAATCACGTGTTTAAGTTTCTTATCAAAATACATAATTTACAACCTTTCTAAAATCCTATATTATTTTTTGAGATTTAAATGTTGAAGAAATTAAAATTTTGAGGAAAAGATAATTTTTTTTATTATATTCCAAAATTGTTCAATCAATTATTGACTTCATTTAATCCTTAATTCAGAGAAGTTTATAAAAATATGATTTTTTTAAAATGAATTTTGTGATAGATTACTGATTTTGTCTTGTCCATATTCGAAGAATTTTGCAAAAATATGAAATTTTTTATAATTTTCTTACTACCACTTGGAGATTACCAAAGAAAAAGTTAAGTTACCAAAAAATTTAGAGAGAAAGAGTTACAGGTGTTTAAGTCTTAAGGTTACTACCAGACTTACTATTAAATTCACCACATTGAACAAGAAAAAGCAATCATTCTTTTATCCAAGCTCTGTTGTCCTAGTGAGTAGTAGTACTCATAATAGAAAAAAAAATACATTGAAAATAAGTAAATAAAAAACATTTTTAGGGACTCGTTTCTATCCACATCCTCTACCCCTTTCTAATTGTCTATTTCTGTATTTAATGTTGTTCTATATCCCATCTAGATTATTGTTGGGCACTGATACTGACCTTTCACGGCCTGCCATGCACATCTCCGACTAGATTGTATTAAAGACGGTACTTGATCCAATAATTTCTAAGTAATTTAGTCTATAATTCTAAATAACTGAGCATTAAAAAAATGACTAACATATAGTGGCAGCAACTTAATAAATTAAACTCCTTATGGTATGTGTCAATGATTCAGAGTAACAACATTGTTACATTCATGTAAATCAAATCCCGAGTGAACAAAAATTTATTATTTTTAACCCCCTAACTTTCTCCATGAGTGCACATAGACTGAATTTACTTGTTTAAGATGTTCTCTCTTTCTCTTTCTAAGATGTTTGTTGTGGTTCATGGATATTTATGCTTGGTAAGTCTTATAGAACTTGAGGTAATATAAAGGGAACATATTAATTACTGAATAATTTATTCTAGTAATGTGGTAATTGAAGGGGAAGGCAAATTCAAGGTCATTATTCTTGTACGATTTTCATATTAAAAACATATGTGTTGATGCCATCCTAGTTAAATATTTTCCATGTGGGTAAATTATTTATATTTTTATGTCAATGTTTTGAATTAGAGTTTAAGTTGGTATAAGCTTCAATAAAAGAAGTTTATTGTTGAATGAATACTAAATTTTAATGGACATAGTGGTGATACATCGCAACTATAAAAGCTTTTACAGATTCTTTTCCTTTAAACACGTTAATGTCCCTCATCAATGATGTCCAAATTGCAATTAGATGGACAAAAACATAAAAAATATATGTTTCTTTGCAGGACATAAATTAAAAGTATTATTTAAAATAAGGAATTTTATCATTATATAAATAAACATACATTCATGTGCAATGTACGTGCACACTACTAATTAAAAATTAAGACCAACAGCGAATTCTTCAAGTACATCAAACATTTGAAAATAAAAACATAGAAAATTATGTTATGGACTATTTATTTCTTATTCAAATCGTATACAAATGTGAAAAATGAATAGACATTCACGTAAAGAAAATGTAAAATAAAGATTTCACATTCTCTTTATATTATAATTTACTTCAAGTATCTTTACTTTAAGATATCTCTTTGATTTAAGTAGGCTACCAAATTTATTATAAATGATATAAATAAAATAAAAATAAATTTATTAGTTATATTCCCAAAGAAGACTCGATTCTTATTGAGTCATTAAGATAGGTACATAGAAATTGAATTAAAAAATGTCTAAGTCCATGATGATAGACTCAAAATCAGCTAATCAATTGCGGGTACATCGAATAATCAGATAATTTGGTACCCATTGACTGCTTAATTCAAATTCTTTAAAAATTGAATATGTTTAAAAAAAAAGATTGTTGTATATTACAAATAAATATCATAAGTTAGTTTATTGTAGAGTCATCACATGTAATAAATGGTAACATAATGATGTTGTAATATCATTACTCAAAAAATGTTAATACATATTTGTGCCTACAAAGTTTAGAAAGGTGCAAGTTTTTATTACAAAAGTTGGATTAGTAGCTTCTTAGTCACCAAAGCTTGACCCAATAGATCATTTAAAATGAGATAAACATTTATTTTTAGATGAAAAAAATGTAATTTCCCACTTGATAGTTGATACCAACAATGGATTTTTCAGGCAAACTAAACATTTTAGAAAAAAATCCTATAAAATTACAATATAGAGTATTAGTGTGTAGTTGAATTTGAGAATAAATATACTTTTATGTATAAAGAAAGCAAAAAATAAAGGTTTCACACTCTTTTTTAGATTATAATTTTAGATAAAGTACATCTACTTTCAACATATTTTCCTTTTTTATTTATAATAGTGGTATCAGAAGTCGTGTACTAGACTAGCAAGGGCAAGACAATTGATCTCTTAAGACACCATATCTCGCCCAAATCCCTTAGGTACATGCAATACTTTCACAAACCACACATATCAGGTAGGGTATGATAAACCCCTCTAGGTGGCCAACTAGAAAGCTTGAACTCAAAACCTCTCCCTTTTAGGAGAGAGGCCTTATTTTCTTATTTTTTTTTAATAAAAATTTCCCAAATTTACATAAACTAACCAAATTGAATAATCGACGAATAAGCTTAATTAGTATTTAATTATATTATTAATTTTTTTATAAATAAATTATTATAAAAATAAATGCACTAATCAAATACCATAGGTTACCCAATCAAATTCTTATTAAATCCCTAAAATGACTACTCATGACTGAGTCGAAAAAATGTTTTGGTTCATGTTAGTTAACTGAAAAATGAGTAATCGAGTAATTGGGATATTGGGTACCCATTAGCATCCACAACAATGACTAGAGATGTCAATGGATCACATACGAATCAAAATCCAATCAATTCTGATCCAATAAGTTTAGTCCAGATATAGATTAGGATTTTAATAAGGTTTCGATCCAATATCATCGGACAGGTAATGGATCAACCATGTCCTCTTTCGAAATAAAATGTTTAGATCAGTATGTTATTGTTTAAAATAAGAGTTGTGCTAATTTGACGTTCCCTTCACAAAACTATAAATATCTATTCTTGTGTATCCTAAAGCAATGGATCTATGATTCTGTGAAAGGAGCGTACAAAAAAAGAGCATCAAATTATCATGATTTTTAATTAAAATAATTGACTCCATACATTATAAATCAAATTAGATTTAGTCCGATCTATTTATTAAATCATATATAGATCTCAATATCAAAATTCAATTAAAACCCGACCCAATGCTTATCGGTCCGGTTCCAGGTCTAACTCAAATATTGGTACTAATTTAACCATAATCCAAATTAGACCAAACTTGACTTTGACCCGATCAATTGACATGTTTAGCTATAGAATCAACCGACCTCACCCACCAAACTCTAGATTTTAGAAAAAATTACTTAAAAGACCCTCACGAAAGGGTTTCTTTTTAAATAATCCCTACGTTTTTTGTAGTAACTTGACATAACATTTAGTAAAATTTTCTTTTTTAAAAGGTCCTTGAATCCCATTATCTCCATTATCGATGTGTGAATTGTCGAACATACCCATTCCTTAGTTCTTGACAATATGACGCCTCTAATAGATTTTTATTTAGTTATTCCCGCAGATCATCAACCGATATATACTCTATTGCCAATTTGTTTGCCCTAGAGGGTTTTGTAGACCTCCCTGCCTTCTCGAGTATGAAAGATGTTTGGTTGATACTGAAGACCCTTTAAAGAGTGATGGGGATGAGGTTTCTTCATTTTCTTATCAAAATTCTTGTAGTACTTCATCAACTTCAACTACACATACGACTCCTATTGCATTGGCGTTACCTACTTCTAATAAGTGCTTTGCTTCGATGTAATGAATAAACGATTTTCGATTCTGAAAGAAATGACTTCATACTCTTTTGTGATTCAAACACGTATTGTATATATCTATAGGGTCTTACATAATTTTATCCGACAACAATCAGTTACTAATAGTTGATTTACACAATATGATAATGAAAATGTTGATATTGATAGAAGAAACGTATCTAATATAACACCAAATAAAGTTGATGATAAATTGATTGCTGATATAAATATTATACAAAATGAGATTGCGTAACAAATTTATAATGCCATATATACATGATGATGTAAAATTTTATTTAATTATTTATTATATATTTGATAGACATTAAGTATATTAGTATAGGAAAAATAAAATTGAATTTTATTTTTTATTTTTAAATATTAAATCTTATGTTTACACTTATTGTTAACATATTATTACTTGTATAAGATAAATAATTTTTTTTTTAATTTCATCAAACAAATTCTAGACAACAGTTCAACACATTGACAACACAATTAGACAACATGTTACTAAATAATATACTCAATTCAACAAGTTACTTCAGCAACAACAACAACAATTTCTTCTTAGTTTCAACAACTTAATTCAACATCAACAACTTTATATACAATTTTTTTCAAAGTTATTTGAGATGACCACGTATTGTGAGACAAGCGAGACGTCTCGGACAAGATTTTCTAATATCTTGTCCGAGACAAACGAGACTTAACAACAATGAATAAATCGCGAGTTAAACGATACGTATCAGATAAGATTTTGAAAATATCGTTTGAGACAAACAAGACCTAACAACAATGAATAAATCACAAGTTAAACAATACGTATCGGATAAGATTTTAAAAATCTCGTCCGATTTAAATAAGACAAACGAGTTATATGTCTTTAATCATATATTCTTTCATCGAAATCGATTTTTCTTTATCTTTTCAATCAAGTGAACAAAAAAAAAAGATTTTGGGGGAAAAATTCATCTTCTTCATCCGATTCAAGATAAAATCGAAGTGGATTTGTTTCATCTTCTTCCAAATCAAATAAGTTTATCTTCTTCCTTTCTTTCTCTTGAGTGTTTTTTTCTATTTTTTTCTATTTTTTTTAATATTTTGTGTAATGTGTGTTTTAACTTCTAATTTCTAATGATTAAGAGGTGAAAATTTATTCTATTTTAATAGATTTCAACTTTGAAATGATGGGTGAAGTAGATGGATTTGTGAGATGGATTAGGGTTTAATATTTTTTTAAATTATGATGTGAAGTGTAAAATCATAATTATATCCATGTTTTAATTTGATAATTGGAAAGAGCAATTTTAGTTAAGAAATTGATTTTGCTAAAAAATAAAAATTTTCAATAATAATGGATATTTTTATTTAAAAAATAATTTTTCCAAATATGGTATTATTATAGTGAATAATGTATTGGAAATTCTAATTTTTCATTGCACGTGACATTATGTTGTTAAGATATGAAAAATGTATGTTATTTTAATGAATTTCAACTTTGAAAATAATGAGTGAAGTAGATGGACTTGTGAGATGGGAAGGGTTTAGGATAATTTTTTAAAGATTGGGGTTTAGTAATTGAGTTATGTTTTAATTTAATAATTGAAAATAATATTTTTAGTTAAGAAATTAATTTTACTAGGAAATAAAAAATTTCAATAATAATGGATAATCCTTATTTAAATTTTTTTTTTTCCAAATAAGATATTATTATAGTGAATAATGTGTTGAAAATTCTAATTTTTTATTGCACATGACATCATGCTATTGCAGTTTACTTATATTGATTAATTTTACAACATATTTTATCTATATATTGATTATAAATTATAAGATACTTAGGGAAGAGAACATGGTTGGCATAATGATACTGTATTTGAGGAGAATAAAAAAAAATAAAATACAATTAGTATGATAAAATAATTAGTAGAGGCATTATAGGTCTTAAAGATTATTTATATTCTAAAATAGGAGAAGTGGCTTGATTGTTGATGAGGAAGCAAATGATAGCGAAATCAAAATTAAAAATAACGAAAAAAGAAAAAAAAAATCAATGAAAATATTATATGAATTGTTTGAAAGTGGGAATGAGTTTAATGATAGTTGTAACACCCCGGATTTTCAACTCATATCTCGAGGAAATTAAATGGTGAGATTTAGAAGAAAATATCGAAGGAGAGACTTAGAGTAAAATACTCGGATCTTGTTATGATTGATTTTAAGGAAAACTGACTTCGCCATTAGTTTCAAAACGATCGTAATATATACATTAGCCTGTAAGCAAGTTCGAATTCGAGTTCGGAGGAAAAAGTTATAAAATCCTCGAATTTCGCGTTAAGTGGGACCTAAAACAGTAAAATTTTGTTAGAGCAAGAATCGAAAAGATTTGATGACACCATTAAATCCGAATCAAAAAATTATTCGAAATGGTATATTCGTTTGTCGTTTTCCAAGTCCGAATAGTTAAGTTACGATCGAAACTAGAAATAAGGGAGAAATTACAAGTATGCCCCTCAGCTTTATTATAAAAAAAGGAATCTGATTTATTTTATTTCATTCTTTCCTCTTCTTCTCTAAGAAACCCCAAACGACAGCCACTTCTCCACCCTAGGGTTTCGACCCATTGCCATCAAGTTTGTGTGCAAACGAAGCCGAGTTGAACCTCGACGAAGAAGACAAAGTTGTCGGCCACGTCGAGAGCTACCACTTCACCATCTTTACTTACCCATTCTTGTTCGTTTTCCCCATCCTCCATCAAAACTAATCGGGTAGCTCGAGTAAACCTCAACATCTTCTATCCGAGGGCTTCATCGAGTTAGGAGCTAGGTCTATACTTCATTATAGAGGAGAAGGAGAACGTCATTGTCGGATACTTTGCAAACCCTCGCTCGTTTCGCATCCAAGTCAGCCCAACCTCAACTCTCGAGCCATCCAACCTTGAGTTGTAGTGCTAGCTTGTATCCTTGGCGTCCACAACCAGGTAAGGGACTTCCAATTCTTATTGGTAGCTTTAGATTTCTCAATGTGCATTTAGGGTTTTGAACAAAACTTATTGTTTGCATTTAAATCGTAGAAATTGATGTTTGATTTCAAATTCATGGTAGAAGTAGTTTGTTTATGTTTTATCGAATTTTGATAACAAAATCGTGGGTGGGTCGAATGATTCGAAGAATGGAAGAAGAAATCGAAAAAGGGATCGAAAAATCCCAAAATCGCGAGTGAGGTTCAGGCTGTAGGTGGGAAAGGTCGGTGCCACCGGCACCTACCGAAGGCATTCTGTCGGTTCCACCGACAGAATGAGGTTTCTGCCACCGACGAAACCAAATAACGCGAGAAAATTTTGTTCTGTCGGCAGGACCGTCGGTCCCACCGACATCTGTCGATGACCAATCTGTCGGTTCCACCGACAGAATCCTGGTTCTGCCACCGACAGCCACCGACAGACACAGTTTGGATCAGAACAGTGTTCTGACTCTTGGCCTGACTTCCTCACACCTTATACACTATTTTTCACCCTTTATTTCATTAAAAACATTTAAGTACATTTACTTTAAGTTCTTTAATGAAATTAAGGTTTTACCCCCCATTTCGGAACAATGGGAATGGTTTTAAGATCTAAATCTCAAAGGATCAAAATCCGAATTTTGGTTTCAAGAACAAAACGTAATTTTCGACGTTTTCGGTAAGTTTTCAAAATGTAATAACTTTCGCATAACTTTGAATTAGATTACAAAAACTATATGGTGTCGAATCTCATGATCGAGACTTTCATTTCGAAAAACCCGTTTTCAATTTCGAGAACTTTGAAAAATTGAGTTTCTGACACTTAGCCAAATTTTCACCAGCTTTCTCTATTTTTAACAGCTTTGATCTCGAGCATCACTGGAACCTTATTTTTGAATAAACTTTGATGGTTTTTCAATAGAAATACCAAAAGAATGACTTTGAAAGGTTGGAAGTGGATGGTTGATTTGAAAAGATGAAAAGTGAGGATGTTGAGAGAATGGGAAAAGGGAATGAACGGTAAAATGTCAGAATCACGCCCGAGGGGTGATTTCTACATTTTACATTGTATGTTGTGTGTAGGTTGGTGAAAGGATATCCAGGTTATTAATGAAAGGGTTGCATGTTTATTTCCGATTATGTTAGCGCGTGCGCTGAGTACTGTTATTTATTTTAGGCCGATTGGCCACAGTTGCATGGTAGGAACTGGATATCCATTCTCAACCCTGTTCTGTTAATTTCTCTTTTGTTTTAAATGAAAAACTATATATATACGTAGCTATTTTGTGAGCTGTTAAAGGGTTTGTGAATGCCTGAAGGGATAGTGTGTCACATCATCCGGAGGGGTGCACTATCCTGGGATGTACGGTAGGGACCACCAAACTCATACGTGATATGGGACGCGTATGAGAGTGGAGTCACAACTGGAATCCGGGTCCATTCCTTTCTTATCTTTACCAGTGAACGTGTTTTGTAAAGGTGGTGTATACGAGTGGAGTGTCATTTGGGAATCACATGCACGCCTGATAGGCATAGACGAAGATGATTAGTCAGTGATCACTAACAATCTAGTAGTAGTCGAACGTTCTGACACATCGAAAAGAGACCCATTGCTTACGGTCACGTCAAACGGCCAGCCTGAGCTGGATAAATGGTTCCGCAAGCGTGGTAGACACGACCAGCCACAAAATCAGGAACTACGATGTTATTGGGGAATATCATGTCCTGACTGGGAGCGATCCAGTCGTGAATCCCAACTCTTTAATTCCAATACTCCACCATTTGTATTATGTATCTGTTGTTATATTTCGAATTACAAACTGAGAAGCATGTCTATTTTTTAATGTTGCCAACTGTACTTGCATAAATGGAAAAATGTATAATGAGTATGGATGATTGATGTTATGTGTAATTTTTAAAACTGTTTAGTTGCTCATTCCTGGCTATAAGTACCAGTTGATCGTATTTTATCTTGTAAAACCTTGCATGTGTTAAAATGTTCAGTATGCTTTATTCGATCATGCTTAGGAAGGGTTATTAGTAGGAATTGGCTGTGGACTTACTGGGTAACCATTGTTACTCACCCTTTCCTTCCTATTTTTTTTAGTTTCAGCACTTGCAGCTATCGAGGCAGGCGTAGAGTCAGTAATTGAGGAGTACCTGGTCGGTCAAATAGACGATCAGAGTTTATTGCCTGGTGAGCATTAGGGCTACATCCGTTAGCGTTGTCAGTTTCATCCAGGATGTATGTAGTTTTTGGATTTGAGAGTTTAGGCCTCTGTTAGAGTGAGAGTGTTTTGGTAAGCCTGTATATTGATAAATCTTCTGCACTCTGATCTACTTACATGTTAGATGTAATTAGTCTTCCGCTGTTATTTTCTTGTATCTACATTTTTTTATACAGGTTTCCTTATAAATTGGTTTATCAGGTTTGAGTTTCGTGAAATGCTAACATAAACAGAGGAGACCATGCCGAAATTTCGAAGTGCCACCTAGTACCTTGGGATTTGGCCTTGGGATTTGTATTAGCGTTTGGCGGGGCGTCACAATAGTATACCTATAGACGACTCAGATGACGAGTCGTTTGATTCTGATGAAAGAGAAGAAAATACCTATATGAGAATGGCATGTGATATGAGTTGACAATTTTTACAAGAAAATGATAATAAAAGAAGACATCCAGTTTCAGAGATTCCTAGTAGTTCTAAAGGTGAGGGTAGAGGACTTGGCACTTCATCTGGGATAATGAGGAAAAGTAGAGAATTATTCCGAACTTTTAGTGTTAGGGATATTCATGAATTATAAAAGACAGAGAGAGAATTTAAAATTTTCGAATAAGAATTGAGACGATTAAAAAAAGATGTACAAGAATTAGATCGTTACTTGTATAGGTCAAAAGAAGCCATACAGAGAAAATTAAAAAGAATCATAGGGTGGGAAAAAATTATTAAACAAGGTTGGCCAAGCAATTACAAAGTTTTTTCTCTTCAACCTAGTCCCATTTAATGTAGCTAAAAATCTATATTTTCAGACTATGGTGAATTATATTGTAGAAGCAAGAGTGGCATCAGGGGCACCATACGAGATTGAAGGAAAATATTTGGTATGGAAGTAGATGAGTTAAGAGATTATATTAGATCTCTTAAAAAAATGGCCAATATATGGTTGTACTGTGATGTGTGAGGGTAGATATAAAAAAATAAGATGTTCATCATCAATTTTATGGTATATTCTGATAGAAATATAATATTTCACAAATCAATCAATGCAACTGAAATTAATAAAACATTAGAGTGCTTACTTGGATTGATAAAAAAAGTAGAAGATAAAATTGGTAAAAATAATGTTGTGGCGCCCCGTCGAACACTAACACAAATCCCAAAGTCAAATGTCAAGGTACTAGGTGGCACCCCAAAATTTTGACATGACTCCCTTTGTTTATGTTAGCTTTCCTCGAAAATAAAAAATCTAATAAACTAAAATCCAACAAATCTTGTATATAACATATGCCAAAAAAGTATACAAGGTGTGTGTAAAACCCCGAGTTTTCAATTTGTATCTTGAGGAAAAATAAATAATCAAATTTTGATAAAATACTGAAAGTGGGACTTATGGGTAGGTAACATTTTAGGATGTTTTTTTTTTATCATTTTTAATGAAATCTAACCTCACTATTGGATTCAAAATGATTGAAAAACATAATTTTGCCTATAAGGACGCTCAAATGTGAGTCCGAACAGAAAAGTTGTAAAATTTTCGATTATCGAGTTGGATTAGATTAAAATAATGACTTTTTGTTAGAGAAAGAATTGTTAAGATTCAATTATTTTATTGGGTTTGTAATGAAAAATTATTGAACATAGACTATTTATTTATCATTTTTAGAGCATAGAAAGTCGAATTATCGTCAAAAACGAAAACGACGTCAATTTTAGGGTTCCATTGGGCCAAAAATGTAGATTTCTGTTAGAGAAAGTATTTGTAGAAAGTAACCATACCATTAAATCCGGAATGAAAAATTAGACGAAATGGAATTTTCATTCGTCACTTTTGGTGTCCGGATGGTCAAGTTGTCGTTGATCGAAACAATAGGCAAAATATCGATTTCGTTCCAAGACTTTATATAAATAAAATTTTTAATTTTTTTTTTATATTCACATCATTCTCTCTTCTAAAACCAACGAAGGTTTTTAATTTTTTATTTATTTTTCTTTTGATTTTTCAACTCCGATTCATCACGAATGGTCCGTCTTTGACCTTCGACATAGAACAGAAAATTATCCGCAGCCTCGTTTTCTACAAAACCCACTCAATTTCCTTCCGTTTTCTTTTCTTTTTCACTCCGTATCATCAAAAAACAGTCGTATATATAAGGGATTTCGCAATTTCGACCTCGAATTTTATCCGTTTTGAGATCAAATCATCTTTCGTCGTAGAAGAGAGAAAGGATGACAGCGTCGAGATCTTCGAAATCATCGGGTTAGATTCGAAAATCAGTCGTCTCAAAGTTTGAACTGCCTCGATTTCAGTACCAATTGCCTCGATTTCAACGCATATGCTTCAATTCCGTCGCCTAGAGATAGTAAGGACTCTTATTCTCTATCGGTAACCGTAGATTTATAAAAATTGCATTTAAGATTTTTTTGAAAATTTGTTATATATTTTCAAAATATAGAATTCTTTTTCGTTGTTTCAAATTCACGCCAGAACTTGCATATTTGATATGTTTAATTGTATTTTATAATAAATCATACGTGGGTAGGATATTTCACCAGGTTATTTCCGTCAGTTGGGTCATGTGCTCCACTCGACCCGGTTTTGATCTAAGTTTTGTACTTTTTCAATGTTATTGATAAAAATGAATTTCATAGTTGAAAAATAATTTTATTATTTAATGAATTCATATTCAGTTGATGAATATCAAAAAGTGGATATTTTATTTGAGAGATTGAAAATTGTAAAAATCGAAAAAAAGGAAAAAGGATATGAAAAGGTAAAATGTTAAAGTTATACCCAAGGGGTGATGTCTGCATTTTACATTGTTGTGTTGTGTGTAAGTTGGTGAACGGATATTCAAGGATAATGTTACTAGTTGCATGTTTATTTACTTTCTGTTAATGCAAGGCACTATTTATTTTTCCGTTCCGCTATTTATTTTAGGCCGGGTGGGCACAGTTGCGTGGTAGGAAATTGGATATGTGACGCCTCGCCAAATGCTAACACAAATCCCCATGTCAGATCTCGAGGTATTAGGTGGCATCTCGAAATTTTGGCATGGTCTCCTCTATTTATGTTAGTATTCCAAGGCGTTCAACTTGCACCTGATAAATAATATACAATCCTGCATATAAACAAATAAAATATAATACTATAGCGGAAGTTTATATATGTTTAATAACGTACGATAAATCAGAGTGCAGAAGAAGAAAATTTATATACATGATTATACAAAGATTCATTACTCTAACAAAAGTCCTAACGCTCAGAACAACATCTATAATACTCTTGAATAAATCGACACCACTAGGGGGTGTAACCCCAATATTTACAAAGTGACGAACTTTGGCTGTCTATCTGACCCACCATATGATTTTCACTCATGCTCTATACCTGCCTCACCAAGCTCTGAATCTGAAACTAAAAAAAATGGAGAAGGAAAGGGTGAGTAACAATGGTTACTCAGTAAGGAAGAACACAATTTCTACCAATAATATTTCTAACATGAACCAATAAGTATACTAAATCGTTTTAAAATCTGTAAAATTTTACAAAAGAACTACGATTAACTGGTACATATAGCCAGGGATGAGCAACTAAATATTTTAAAATTAACATTACATCAATCATCAGTACTCACTATAGCATTTTCTTTATATACAAATATAATTGACCAAATAGAAACATTAAACATGCATTTCATTTTATATATATCAAAGTAAGGCAACATATACATAATACACTATGGTAGAGTATTGGAATTAGAGAGTTGGGATTCGTGACTGGATCGCTCCCAGTCGGGACATGATGTTACAATTCTTCTCTGACTTTTAGTTCTTGATTTTGTGGTCAGTTGCTGTACTTACCACGCTTGGTTGACCATTTATCCGGCTCAAGCTGGTCGTTTGACGTGACCATAAGCAATGGATCTCTTTTCGATGGGTTAGAACGTTCGACTACTATAGATTGTTAGTGATTACTGATTAATCATCTTCATCTATGCGTATCAGGCGTACATGTGATTCCCAAATATACAAACCATTCGTATACGACCACTTTTACAGTACAAGTTTACTGGTAAAAATAGAGAGAAATAAACCCAGATTCCAGTTGTGACTCCACTCTCATATGCGTCCCATACCACGTATGAGCTTGGTGATTCCTACCGTACATCATAGGATAGTACACCACTCCGGATGATATGACGCACTATCCCTTTAAGCATTCATAGACTCTTTAATAACACACAAAATAACTACATATATGTATTATTTTCATTTAAAAATAAAAGAGAAATTAACAATACAAGGTTCAGAATGGATATCCAGTTTCCTACCATGCAACTGTAGCCAAACGGCCTAAAATAAATAACAGAACGGAAAAGTAAACAACGCCTCGTGCTAACAAAAAGTAAATAAACATGCAACCAGTAATATTATCCCTTGATATCCGTTCATCAACCTACACACAGCACAACAATGTAAAATGTAGACATCACCCCTTGGATGTGACTCTGACATTTTACTATTTCATCCCATTTTTTCTCTTTTTTTGATTTTTTTTAATTTTCAATCTCTTCAATAAAATATTCATTTTCTGATATTCATCAACTCAATATGAGTTCATTGAATATTAAATCATATTTTCCAACTATAGAATTTATTGTTATCAATAATATTGAAAAAGAATATAAATTTTATATCAAAACGAGATTCGAGCAGTGCACAAGACCCAACTGATAGAAATAACCCATTAAAATACCCTACCCACGTATAATTTGTAAAAAAAAATACACTTAAACATATCAAACATGCAATTTCTGGCTTGAATTTTGAAATAACAAAAGAATTCTATATTTTAGAAATACAACAAATTTTTTTGATAATATCCTAAATGCAACTTTCACAATCTACGATTACAAATAGAAACTGAGAGTTCCTTACAATCTCTATGCGAGATGATCGAAGTACATGCGCAAAAATCGAGGTGAATGGCATGAAAATCGAGATAGATCGAACTTTGAGACTACTGATTTTTGAATCTAGCCTGATTGGTTTGAAGATCTCGACGCAGTCGTCCTTTCTCCCTTTTGCGACAGAGGATGGTTTAACCCAAAAATCGATGAAATTTAAAGTCGAAGTTTTGAAATCCTCGTATATAAATACAGCTGATTTTTGACGATATCGAGTGAAAAAGAAATCGAAACGAAAAAAATATTGGGTGGATTTTGTAGAGAATGAGGCTGTGGACTATAGACACCCCATTTTTGCAATTGCCTGATTAATCAACTCGTCAACCCGATTGCAACGGTTCCCAATGATGGATGTTTATTCCAATGCTTTATTTGTTATTAGATGTGTTTCAGAAATCCGGATGAGGTATCTCAAACTAACAAAACTGTAGAAATCACGCTACGCTAGAAAAATATAACTCAAAAATCGTAGAAATTATCATCTTGCAGACAAAAAAAAGTTTACGATGAAAATCACTAAAAAATTATCAAATTACCAAAATACCCCTAACTTTAAAACATCCCTAAAGCCTATATTACGCTTAAGAAAACTCATTCAAATACATAAAACAACACATCGAAATCAAATAAATCATTTCGCCAATTTTCACAAAACTTGACAAAATTACAAAAATGCCCCTCATAAAGTTCACGATCATTTTGCACATAAAACTACGTATATGATAAAAATCAACATTCCTATTGAATTCCTTATGAAAAATCGATTTCAAAACATCCTGGATATTGAAGAATGACTTAAAACGTAAAAAGTCATCTCCAAGGGCAAAACGATAATTTTACAATTTTAATAATTAAAAATTCTCAAATTAATAAATAAAATATTAAATAATGAAAGGTGAAACATTAATAAAATAATTTAAAATTTTGAACAAAAAAAATCGATCAATCAGACTTTCAAGAAAAATTGTTGATGGTTGCTAAGATATTTATTCATGGACCCCTCTATCTGGGGGCCCAAAGAATTAAAGATATAATAAAGGGAGTTCTCCGAAAAATTAAAGTCAATCAAGTAAGACTAAAGTGAAGATCTTAAAGTCACTCAAGTAAAACTAAAGTCAAGATATTAAAAGTCAACCAAGTAAGATTAAAGTCAAAATCTTAAAGTCAATCAAATAAGACTAAAAGTCAAAACCCTAATAGAGTTCTAATTAAATAATAATTCTATTTAAAGCAATCCTAATTTGATAATAACTCTATTTAATATAATTCTAACTAAATAATAACTCTTTTTCTAAAAGAATTATAATTAAACGATAATTCTCTCTAAAAGAATTATAATTAAACCTTAACTCAATCTAAAAGGCACTTAGAAAAATTTATAAATATGAGCCTCCACACCCTATTTTCGTATCCAAGAAAAAATCCTAAGAGAAGTAGGTCAAAAATCTTCCCTAGTCTCCCATAAACCCAAATTTTGAAGTCCTAACTCCTTACCTAACACCCATATATCAATTTTAGCTTGAAAAACACATAGAAGCCCTTCAAAAATACTCAGAAATCTATAAGCAAATTCGAAGAATCCAGATCTAAGAAAGTGATACATTGTCTCGGAGATCAAAAATCAGATCCGGAGACAGAACGAAGCAAGGAGTACTGTACAAGGAGTTACTCTATCAGATCTGACGGAACAAAACCGTTGTCTTTAGAAAGGTATACAAATTTCTTATTTTTTTTTATTATTACTTAAGTTTTTTGGCAATGTAATTTATTTGAAAATTAGTAGAGACCGACGTTTGTCGGACGGGGTTGGTGCCTAACACCTTGCAACCCCATAATTTGATTCCCGAACTCAGTTATTTCTTTAGTGGATTAGTTGTTGTTATCCGTTTAAAGTCCAAGTTCAGTTCCTAGACCACAATAACTAAGTGGCGACTCCCAAACCTCAAAGGTCAAAAGCGGATCCGCGCACCCTGCGAATCGAGGGCGCTTTCAATGGCAACTCCGCTGGGGACTTTTGAGGATCAAACTTGAAAAGCCCCAAGTATGGGATCATTGCCATTTAAACCTAAATTTTATTTTAATTTATTTGACTTGTTTATTTTTTAGATTTGTATTATATTCTCTCGACATTTTTTTTTAGCATATTATTTTGGTTCAAGCAAGTATTATTTCTGTGGTTCAATTAAGGGTCGTTTAAGATGACCCAAAATAATGTGAGATTGCAAAGATGTGATTTTTGTTGATGGTAGAATAATGATTATCGGATCGAATTTTTATTTATTTATTTATTTGTTTTTTTATATTTATTTTTATCTAGATCTGTCCTTTAAAAAAAAGTTTTGGGTGTGTGCCGATTTGTTCTTTGATGGTATATATAAGAGAAGAAAATTTTATTGGCTGTTCATTAGGTACATGTCGATTTGACCTTCGGTAGCATATTATTTTTTCCTTTCTTCTAAAAAAAATGTGCTGTTGTGTGTTGTTGGCAGCAACAACGAAAGAAAAAAAAATTGTGCTGGTGCTATTGGGTGTTGCTGTTGTGTTGTTGTTGTTGTTAGGTGTTGCTGTTGCGTGTTGTTGTTGCTATTGGGTGTTGTTGTTGCGTGTTGTGTGTTGTTGTTGTGCTGCTGTTGTTATGTGTTGCTAAGCAATAACATATACGAAAAAAAATGAGTGTTGTGTGTGTTAACGGCATGTTGGATGTTTTGGCAGCAATAAAAAATTGTGTGTTAGCAACCAAAAAAAAAAAAGAATTTCTTTTCATTAAAATTAATTAGTTTTTTTTTTATTTTTTTAAAAATAAAAAATAAAAATAAAAAAAGGGATTCATCGCTCCAAATCATAACAACTATCATGTTATCTTCAATTTAATGTTCATTGAAGTTTCGATTTATTTCGGGTCACCCGAAAGCATCCTTGATTGAACCATAAGAAAGAGTCTTTTTTTTAGTTCGTGCTAAAAATAAAAAAAGAGATTTTTTTTTTGCTTATTAATTGGCTTATGATTGATTATTTTTGTGCCATAAGTTTTGCCTATTTGATGTATCATGATCCTGACTATTATATGTTGGTATGCATGTCTTGATATGATGGTTTTGATCAATATTCATGTGATATTCATATTATAATGATCTGATCTGGCCCATAGGCCCATTTATTTAAAAAAGCCCCGGGGCACACTCCACCCTGTTTTGCACACATCACAAGCACGTTTACTGCTTTGCACACTTACACGTCCCATATAGCCAACGTGGCACTAGTGTGTGGCCCGGTCTCTTCGAAGATGCGACGTCATTCATGAAAATCACAACTCCAATCATGTACCTTAGGGTATATCAAATGGGCATCAGTACCGTCTGATCAGGTGACTTTGAAAGGTATATCGATGCACCCAGGCTGGAGCGACCTGAGCCTTTAACCTATTGTGAGCCACACAGTCACATGTCTCGATTGTCAACGTAATACTAGTACGTGGTCGGTCCCCTCGTGGGATGTCAAACCATTTATGAAAGCAACAATTTTTGACTTGTACCCATAGGTATATCAAAGATGATCCAAGTACATCAGTTGCACTTCTTGGTCAAAATCAGTGCCTAAGCGAGATCCTGCTTTGATGTACTACGGTACTTGGAGGATAGACTACGTCTATTCTAGAAAAGATGTGATTTAAGAGTGCTTTTGCTCAAGCATCGCGCGCCACATCTAATTTGTGGATTATACGGGCTGTTTTTGGCTTCAGAGAAGTGAGTTGAAGTTTTAGATTATCACCTATACGGTATATCAAACAAAGTCACCACGTACCATCTGATTGAGTACGCTCGAGAGGTATATAGGTGTACTTGGGCAATAGTGGTTAGATAAAATTGCATTGCACATAGTAAGCTTAGAGTCTAGAAACCTCCCCTACAGGTCACGACTCGAAATTATCGTGGGTGTTCCCGATTGTTTATTGAATGGGACCTTGTGAATGATGAATGTATGTGAATGATGAGATCATAATGTCTATGAATGATAAGATCAAAATGTATGGTTGTCCTCAAGGATTAAAGTTTTTTGTTGTACCTAATTAAAATGGGTGGACCGACCCAATAAAAAATCCATTTTTTTTACTATAATTCATAATAACCCAGTCCATCTCATTCTAACAGTTATGATGGGTCGCACCATTTAAACCAAAATGGAATTCAAACTCTTTGGTAATTCGGATTTCAATCCATTTTAAAAGAAGAAAAATGTTTTCCAAAAAATAGGGAATGAAAAATGATTTACAAAAGATATATTTTTGCATGAATCTTGAAAATTTTCTTAAATATGTTTTTCTAAAAATAAAATGATTTTTACAAAAAATCTATGTTTTGCATGAACCTTTAAAAATTACTAAAATGTATTTTCTAAAAAGAAAATGACTGCAAAAAAATAATCAGATTTGTGAAGATTTTATTCAATAAAAATATTATTTTTCAATAATTTTCAAGAGTGCAATAAAATTATTTTCCTTTTGAATAATCATTGAATGGATGAATTGTTTAATGGATTGGTGCACAGAATTTAACAAAATCATAAGATTTATTAAAATGTTATCAATGGGGTAACACTGGAATTCACTTGTGATAGGGTTATCATTATACCCAAGCTCAATCGTCCATCATCTAGCTAGGGTTGTAAGTCCGGTCAGTTAGAACAAATGTCAGTACCAAGTCAATAGTTAGAAATAACCTCAGAATTTTTCAATATCGCCCAGTTGTTCCCTGAAGATCACCATGCCTCAATCCTGTTGATTGTAGGCAATGTCTCAGTCCTCAGTCCTAATTGAGTCCGTTGTGGGTAGTTGTCCTGAGTTTTCATAAGTTATTTGAGTTAGCTCGAGTCCAATTTTTTCAAGGTCATGTTTTCTTTAGATCGAGTCTACTCCTTTTCCATTGAGTCAAGTTAATTTGTCAAGTCTATAGAGGTGTTTGTTGCTCCATCTGAATTTTATTGGATAAAAGAAATTTTTGAATACTTCGAGTGCATTAACGAATTAACTAATAATCTGATAGATTTCTCTCCTGAACGAGAAAGATGAGAGTCGGGCTCAACTTTTAATCAAAAAAAAAAATGTCATTGACCTTGGAACAGAAAATAATTCCTAAAGAGATTCAAATAGAAACTATCCTATCCCTAGAAGAACACAAGGGGATAATGAATTTTCTCAGAAAATTTCAAAAGAATTGTTTACGTGGGCTTATGAGGATATGTTAGGTGCAAGCTTGGGTGTTGTTTGACACGGAATAGATACTGACTTGAGAAAATGAGATCAAGGAAGATGTTACAAAATGTATCAGTACTACACTTCTCAAAATGGTAGAGCTCCCAGAATAGATTACAATTATCAGATTAATGAAACAGTTGAAGCGGTATTGATCTTTGATGATGGGTCGTACATTAAAATTTAGGTTGTTACTCTATGTTCAAAGTTCAGGATCCAGCATCACAAATCATCCTCCTACGTTCTCAGGTTAATGGAAAGGTTGAAGCAGCCAATAAAAAAATCTCAAAACAATCATCAAGAAAATGTGTCAATCATACTAGGAATGGTCAGAAAAGCTGTCATTCACATTGGGGGCATATTGTACTTCAATACAGTCTTCCACTAGAGATATTCCCTACTCTCTAGTGTATGATATGGAAGCAATCTTACTAGTTGAGATGAAAACTTTATATCTCAAGGTCTTGATGGAAAGTTAATTGCTAGAAACAGACTAGGCTCATCATTGGGTGCGAAGAGCTAAACTTGATTGAAGAAAAACAACCTAGAAGTTTTGTACCACGTGCAAACTTATCAACAAAAAATCTTTTGCACGTTTGACAAGAAGGTTAAAATTCGCCACTTACAAATCAAGGATTTAACCATCAGACTTCAGAAAAAATTAAGCACTCCTCCTTGATTATGGGAAGAAGTCTGAACCCAATTGGAGAAATTAATTCATTAAGGAAATATTACTTGGAAAAATTGTCAGACTTCAACATCATGATGGAATCGAATTATCAGAGTCAACCAACCTTGACCAGATCAAGCGGTACTACATTTAAGGAGGTCACCTTCGACCGAATCAATTTCCTACTACCCATTTCAACATCTCTTTTTTCAACCCTTTGCAGCCTTTTTGAAAAAAAAAGACATTTTTCTTTCTCAGCCTGATCACCTAACCTAGGGGAGGGAAAATTCGAACTACGTTTGGTCTAATCTCAAAATTCTGGGGTACATAGGCAACTTGAGAGGTTACTTCAGGCCCGACCACATCAAAATAAAAAATAGATTCCCCGACAAAGAAAAAATCTAAAAAGAAATATTAGCCAAATGGGGAATAAAATTCAAGAAAAAAGAAAACAATTTAAAAGGAAATGCCCCACGAGGGGCATTTGGGTTTTTGAGCCTCAAAATTCCTTTCTTTTTATACCTAGTTCTAAGCTTACCCATGAAAGTCCTCCTAAGTACCGTGCGAAAAAGTTAAGGAAGGTAGTAAAGTATGATCAGACAATAACTCTAGAAGTTCAGATTGGAAGAAAAAGAAAAATGAAGCCTGCTAGGTTGAAAACCTGAAAGGGCAACTTAAGAAAAAATTAGAGCAAGCTTGCAAGGTTGAAAATCTGAAAGGACGACCTTGGCAACAATCAGAGCAAAGAAAAGAGAAAAAAACTCGCTAGATCGAAAACTTGAAAATACAATCTAGGCAAAAGCTAGGGTATGCTTGGTAGATCGAAAACCTGAAAAGGCGATCTAGGCAAAAGTTATAGCAACAAAGAAAAATAGAAGAAAATCTCAAGAGGTTCAAGCCGAGACATTTGAAGTCAGAATAATCAAGTTCAACACTTAGCTTAAACCAAGTAGTGACTAAGAAGCCACAAGTATCTTGTCTACGATGGATCTGAAAATTTTCTACTTCTTCAAGTGAACCAAGGGGAAGAAGGGTGAATTCTATGATGAGTCTCAAAATGATATATTTATTTTCTTGAGTCGGACTCAAAATCTTAAATAAAATTAATCAAAATTAAAAGTTGGATCTTCATTACGCTTGTGGTAATCAAATATTTCAAATCTTCATACAATGGGCATTTTTTTCTTTTCTAAAGCTTTCCCCCCTTATACTAGGGGCATTTTTTTAATGATGTGTTCAATTATCTCCAATGCCATGTTTCTTGTCAAACTAGGGGCATTTTATTTTTGAACAATGTTAATCCTAAAAGATAAAAGGGAACCCCCAAACTTAAGGTTACCCTCTTGATAACAGTTTTTCGAAAAACTCTTGAGATTCAAAAGAAATAAAAACTCAGGTTTTAAATTCATAAAACTTTTGGATAAAATCTTGAGGTTCAAACAAAAACACTTCGGATCTCACATTTGGTTGTGCCTAGAGATTAACTAATAACTTATTTACCTAGAGTAAGAGATAGGGCATTCTTTCGTTCTCAGATTCATTAATCCTTTTCTAGATCCATTCATTCTTGGATTCGATCATTCTTTTCCAGATTTATTCATTCGTTTCCAGATTCAATCACTCTTTTCCAGATTCATTTTCAATCGTTATTTCTCAGATTTATTCCTTCATTATCAGTTTTACTCAGCCAGATGCCGCCAAGGGTTAACTTGGATTTTGCTCAATTGCCGTCAAGGATTATCTTGGATTTTGCTAAGTTACCGTCAAGGGTTATCTTGGATTTTGCTCAATTGTCGGCAAGGGTTAACTTGGATTTTGCTTAGTTCCCGTCAAAGGTTATCTTGGATTTTGCTCAGATGCCACCAATGGCTATCTTAAATTTTGTTCAGTTGCCGCCAAGGGTTATCTTGGATTTTGCTCAAATGTCGCCAAATGTTAACTTGGATTTTGCTCAGTTGCCGCCAAGGGCTATCTTGGATCTTGCTCAGTTGACGCCAAGGGTTATCTTAGATTTTGCTCAGTTTCCGGATGCCGCCAAGGGTTAACTTGGACTTTGCTTAGTTGCCACCAAGGGTTATCTTGGATTTTGCTCAGTTGCCGCCATGGGTTATCTTGGATTTTGCTTAGTTTCTGTCAAGGGTTTTATCGGAATTATGCTCAGATACCGCCAAGGGTTTTCTTAAAATTATGCTCAATTTTTACTCAGTTTCATACAGTACACACACTCACACTTGCACTTTTTAGTCAGGGATAATTCTTTAAAATTCAAGGATCTAACACTCTCAGTGAGAGCTCTCGCTCAAGGACCTGACAACTTTTTAATTCGGGGAGAGTCTTACCCTCAATGATCCGAACGTCTTGACGAATTGCTAAATCATGCTGCAAATTGAACTGTCATTAGCTTTGGCATTTGGATATCGCACTATCTATCAAAATAGATTTGTTATCTAATTTACTACAACCCTCTGCCAAAGAGGGGCATCTGTAGACATCCCATTTTTGCATTGATCTTGTAACACCCCGAATTTTTAATTCGTATCTCGAGGAAAAAATAAATAGTGGAATTGTAAGAAAATCTTGAAAGTGGGACTTAGGGTAAAACTGTAGGACCTTGTTCTGATCATTTTTAATGGAATTTGACCTCACCATTGGATTCAAAATGATCGAAAAACATACTTTTGCCTGTAAGCACGCTCAAATGCGAGTCCGAATATAAAAGTTGCAAAATCCTCGATTACCGGGTCGGACTAGGCTAAAATAGTGACTTTTTGTTAGAGGAATAATTTTTAAAATTCGATCATATCATTGGGTTCATAACGAAAAATTATTCAACATGGACTATTTATTTGTCATTTTTGGAGATCAGGAAGTTGAATTATCGCCAAAAACGAAAACGACATCAAGTTTAGGGGTCACGTCAGGCCAAAAATATATATTTTTGATGGAGACATAATTTTTAGAAATTGACTATACCATTAGATCCGAAACGAAAAATTAGGCAAAATAGAGTATTCGTTTGTCAGTTTTGGAGACCGAATGATCAAGTTATCATCGATCGAAACAATTGGCAAAATACCGAATTCGTCCCACATTTTATTTAAATAATTTTTTTAATTTTTTTTCTCTCATCTTCCCCAATGCGTTCATTCGGCCGAGACATATAAAAACGGAATTTTTTTTTTCTCTTTGATCTTCTACCTCAGATCTCTTACAAACTGTTCGCCGTCGACGATCGACGCAGAAGGGAGAAATGTCCGCAGCTACGTTCTCTACAAAACCCACCCAACCTTTCTTCATTTCACTTCCTATTTCAACCGATATCGTCAAAAATCAGTCGTATTTGGATACGGAAATTTCGAAACTTTGACCTCGGATTTCATCCGTTTCGGGGTCAAACCATCTTCCGACGCAGAAGGGAGAAATGTCCGCAACCTCATTCTCTACATAACCCACCCAAATTCCTTCCGTTTTCTCGTGTTTTTCACCCCGTATAGTCAAAAATCAGCCGTATTTTTATACGGAGATTTTCGTAACTTCGACCTCGGTTTTCATCGATTTCGCGGTCAAACCGCCTTTCGCCGTAGAAGGGAGAAGAGACGAGCACATCGAGATCTTCAAAACCACCAGGTCGATTTCAAAAATCAACCGCTTCGAAGTTCAGTCCGTCTCGATTTCCGTGCCGATCGCCTCGATTTTCGTGCACACGCTTTGATCCTTTCGCCTAGAGATGGTAAGGAACTCTTAATTTCTATTAGTAATCGTAGATTGTGAAAATTGCATTTAGGATTTTATTGGAAAAATTTTGATGTATTTCCGAAATGTAGAATTCTTTTGTTATTTCAAAAATTCACGCTAGAAATTGCATGATTGATATGTTTAATTGTATTTATAACAAATTATACGTGGGTTAGGTATTTTATTGGGTTATTTCTGTAAGTTGGGTCCTGTGCACTGCTCGGAACCCGTTTTAATATAAGTTTTGTATTTTTTTTAAGATTTTTGATAAAAATAAATTCTTTAGTTGGAAAATGTGATTTAATATTCAATGAACTCATATTGAGTTGATGAATATCAGAAAATGGATGTTTTTATTGAAGAGATTGAAAATTGTAAAAAATCGAAAAAAGAGAAAAAGGGTATGAAACGGTAAAATGTCAGAGTCACACCCGAGGGGTGATGTATGCATTTTACGTTGTTGTGTTGTGTGCAGGTTGCTGAACAGATATCCAGGGATAATATTACTGGTTGTATGTTTATTTACTTTCTGTTAGCGCGAGGCGCTCCGTTATGTTATTTATTTTAGGCCGGGTGGCCACACTTGCATGGTAGGAAACTGGATATCTATTCTCAACCTTGTATTGTTAATTTCTCTTTTGTTTTCAAATGAAAATAATATATATATGTAACTATTTTGTGAGCTGTTAAAGAGTTTGTGAATGCCTGAAGGGATAGTGTATCATATCATCCGGAGTGGTGTACTATCCTGGGATGTACGGTAGGGACCACCAAGCTCATACGTGGCATGGGACGCGTATGAGAGTGGAGTCACAACTGGAATCCGGATTTATTCCTCTATATCTTTACCAGTGAACTTGTAATGTAAAGGTGGTCGTATACAAATGGTTTGTATATTTGGGAATCACATGTACGCCTGATAGGCATAGACGAAGATGATTGGTCAGTGATCACTAACAATCTATAGTAGTCGAACGTTCTGACACATCGAAAAGAGACCCATTGCTTACGGTCACGTCAAACGGCCAGCCTGAGCCGGATAAATGGTCAACCAAACGTGGTAAACAGCGACCAGCCACAAAATCAGGAACTAAAAAAAAAACCAGAGAGAAATTGTAACATCATGTCCCGACTGGGAGCGATCCAGTCGTGAATCCCAACTCTCTAATTCCAATACTCCACCATTGTGTATTATGTATCTGTTGCTTATTTTGATATATAAAATGAAATGCATGTTTAATATTTCCATTTGATCAATTAGATTTGTATAAAAAGAGAATGTTATAGTGAGTAATGATGATCGATGTAATGTGAGTTTTAAAATGTTTAGTTGTTCATCCCTGGCTATATGTACCAGTTAATCGTAATTTCTTCTGTAAAACTTTGATTATTTTAAAATGATTCAGTATGCTTGTTCGTTCATGTTAAGAGGGGTTATTGGCAGAAATTGTTTGTTTCCTTACTGGGTAACCATTGTTACTCACCCTTTCCTTCTCCATTTTTTAGTTTCAGATCTGAAGCTTGACGAGGCAGGTATAGAGCATGAGTGAGAATCATCTGGTGGGTCAGATAGACAGTCAGAATTCGTCACTTGGTGAGTATTAGGACTACATCCCTCTAGTGGTGGTAGTTTGTCTAGGTAATATTATAGATTCTGTTATGAGCGTTAGGACTTTTGTTAGAGTGAGGAATCTCTGTATAATCCTGTATATAAGTTTTCTTCTTCCGCACTCTGATCTATCGTGCGATATTAGACGTATATAAGCTTCCGCTAGTATTATATTTTGTATATGTATGCAGGATTGTATGTCGTTTATCAGGTGCAGGTTGAACGCCTTGGAATGCTAACATAAACAGAGGAGACCATGCCGAAATTTCGAGGTGCTATATAATACCTCGAGATCTGACATGGGGATTTGTGTTAGCGTTCGGCGGGGCGCCACAGATGGTATCAGAGCATAATATTATATCCGTATGGGATACAGATCTACTATATTTTGGGGAATTGGCTGATACCACATATATTAGAGCGATAATCATAGAGTGTCACTAGGAATTCGGTACCCGAACTCATTAGTAGTTCCGTATTGGAATTACGAGTTCTTCTGTGTCTAGAAGTTTATAGAGCCTTGTAAGTCTAAGATAGGATTCTAAGTTTATTCTTTAGTAATGGAAATGGAATCCATTACTAAGTTTCAATCTATGATAGTAATTCATAGTTACGTAAGAGTAGTTTTGGCCTTATTATGATAAATGCCTTGTTACGGATAAACATAAGCGAGAGGAATGAACAAGGTAGATGCCGAAACGTAATAGAGACAAGACAGATTCTGGATCAATCCATTGACCCGATAGCACAACTAATGTCATTCATCAGACAGGTGGCTGAGTTTCATAACAAGTTTAGAGAGGAAATATAAATAATACAATTACTACCACTTCGAAACCAAATGGAAGGAAGGCAATTAGTTTCTAATAAGCGACAAACAATTACGAATCTAACAAATTCATTGAAAAATATATCATACATGAGGATTGAAATTATAGACATACCTACTCAATGGATAAAAGAATTTTATAAGAAACAACATATACTACTAAATCAGTTGAAAAGAAGAATTGTGATATATTACGAATGTGGTAAATTGGGATATAAAGGAGAACAATGTTCGGGTCGATATCAATCGATTAAGGATGCATGTCTCAAAAAGATGCTAGACAAACCAATTGAAGGAACAATAAGGCCACCAGATTTAAATAAAGTTGATAACGTATTCATGCCATCCCGAACAGACAAGACTAGCAATCGAAGGTAAGAAAGGGTACAAGACGTAAATTGCAAGGTGCACCACTAGATCTAAGAAATGAGAAAGCACTGGACTTCTTCGCAAAAGGGAAATACTATTCCACCTTAGGGACCATTACCATAGGTCGTACCTTTGAAGAATGAGAGAATTCCCCAGCCCAAAGGACAGGTAAATCCAAGGATGTGGTTGTAGAATTTTCAACGATTACGTCTATCGAGATTTGGAGACTTTTTCGATCTGATTGAGGTCAATTAGTGGGTTTTGAAGACCTGAAAGATTTTGAGTGACATGTAAGGCCGAAGAGATCAATGGGTGACGGTGATTACATTCTAGTTGGATGAGGATACTAATCATTAGTAACGTTTTGAGATGAATGTATTGGGAAATGGATCGTTTGAGTGGGTAGAATTCGAGAGGATAGATTTATATCTGAGATTGCTCAAGAAATGAGCACTAAGAATTTTTGAGATTAGTGCAGGGTAATCTATTGATTACCGACTATGATATGAGGTTCATTAGGTTGTCACGATATGCGCCCGAGTTTATCCTGACAGATTTGCAGAAGGCCCGTAAATTCTTTAGAGAACTATAAACTTACCTAAGGGCCAGGAGGTCGATGATTGAGATTACCAATTATAGAGATACGGTAAATCGAGCTTAAAGGATAAAATGAAAGGAGATAGAGTTACAGACCTCCAGGGGGCAAATGAGTTGACCTTAGATTTCTTTTCTTCCCAGATCAGATTCGGACAGGAGGCCGATATATTCAAGACCAATCTCCTCTAGATCGGTGTATCTACAATATAGAACTCCTTCACTATCAAGTTGTAGAGTTCCCCAATCGTCGAGTTATAGAGCAATTGGAGCTCCAATGATGGCAACAGGGCCAAAGGAATCAACAAGGCAAGTTTAAAGCCTACAGACCCCAGTCTACCAATTTCCTACTCCACAGAGATCTACGAAGACAAAATCATTAACATTGTTACGCGTGTGGTCAGGTGGAACATATTAGGAAATAATGCCCTCTATCACAGTCGCGAGCAAGGATTGTGCCCTAGGAGAAAGTACCTGTCTCCAACGAAGTTTTGGAAGGTACAATTTCTAATTGTAATGTTAGAACGTGGAGTTTTACTCAATATTGGTTCCTCTAGATTATATAATTCTGTGAAGAGTTTGCACACTTGCTAGAGCTAGAAACCACTGACACAGGTCAAGTAATGAAATTATTTATACCATTGGGAAGCCTTGCGGAGAAAGAATAAAATTTTTGGAAGATCATTTAAGAACTTGCAAAATAGGCATTAGAACAATTGTAAAGTGTGAAAAGACAAGTGACGTTCAATTGGTACGTTAGTCTTTATATCAATAGTTTAGTCAATTACTCGTATATTACGCTAGTAGATAAGCAGGTGTTTCTCGTATATCCTTCATGTCGAGAGCTACTTCCTCGAATATCAACACAGGAAGTTGCGTATCTTTCCTTTCGACTGAAGATGGCTTAACTTTGGGAAGCCTAACGACTGAACTATTAGATAAAGCAACTCTTGCTTTACGATTTCTTGAATCGATTCTCCTCCTTTGAAAAGATAGATCATCTTTTTCTTTTTATCTTTCTATCCTCGGTGTCGGTTCTAACTCTTCTTTTGCCTTTTCCTTTCACAATCACCTTCCAGTAGAAGAATTCATTATTATCGTTCTCGTTACGTGATCAATGTTTTCTACAGACAAGCGGTCATTTCAAGACTTCGATCGTGGTTCATTTTCACTCCTCGAAACGAAAGCGTTATAAGTAAAGATTATGATTCCGTAGAAGCAGCGGCTACCACCTACCTGTGCCCACATCCATCCTAAAGAGATTTAATAGAGTATAAGTTAGGAGGTGAGTCAATGTAAAATGTGAGAAAGAATAATCTTGTAACAATGTTGCATTAATGGTGACTTAATGGAATTGTGAGAAAATAAATGTAGGATTTATCCCCTCGAGTAAGATTTTAAATTATAAAGGATATGACAGAGGTTTTGAGGAAATATTGCAATAAGTAGAAATGTAATATTGAATTGAATATAAAGATAGTGGTGTGTTTACGGTAAGACTATGCATTGAGGAGTAATATTTATAGCAAATATGAGTAAAACATAATAGACAGTGTAATTGATGAGAGAAATAAAGATGAAGAATAAAGAAGATATGAAAGAATTGTGGTTGATAGACATTGGTGGGGAAGTGATACAAGGTGAATTGATTGTCATCTTAGGGTTATACAAATAATGGATATGTTGGAGTATGAATTTGGATTAGAGTGATAAATTAATGAATATGTTGGGCTGATAGAATATGGGAGACATAAGTCTACGAGTTATAAATTAGATTGATTTGGGACTAAGAATAGATGGTAATCGAAAATAGGTGTTGTTTATAATACATGTCGTATTAGTGGAATCGCGACAAAGTTCGATAAGTATGATTTCAATTTCGAGGACGAAATTTTTATTAAGGGGGGGAGAATGTAACACCCCAAATTTTTAATTCGTATCTCGAGGAAAAAATAAATAGTGGAATTGTAAGAAAATCTTGAAAGTGGGACTTAGGGTAAAACTGTAGGACCTTGTTCTGATCATTTTTAATGGAATTTGACCTCACCATTGGATTCAAAATGATCGAAAAACATATTTTTGCCTGTAAGCACGCTCAAATGCGAGTCCGAATATAAAAGTTGCAAAATCCTCGATTACTGGGTCGGACCAGGCTAAAACAGTGACTTTTTGTTAGAGGAATAATTTTTAAAATTCGATCATATCATTGGGTTCATAACGAAAAATTATTCAACATGGACTATTTATTTGTCATTTTTGGAGATCAAGAAGTTGAATTATCGCCAAAAACGAAAACGACATCAAGTTTAGGGGTCACGTCAGGCCAAAAATATAAATTTTTGATGGAGACATAATTTGTAGAAATTGACTATACCATTAGATCCGAAACCCACTAATTGATAGTTGTCAAAATATTTATTCAATGACCCCTCCATCTGGAGGCCCAAAGAATTAAATATATAACAAAGGGGTTCTCTGAAAAATTAAGTCAATCAAGTAAGACTAAAGTCAATCTTAAAGTCAATCAAGTAAGACTAAAGTCAAGATCTTAAACTCACTCAAGTAAGACTAAAGTCAAGATATTAAAAGTCAACCAAGTAAGACTAAAGTCAATCAAATGAAACTAAAAGTTAAAACCCTAATAGAGTTTTAATTAAATAATAATTCTATTTAAAGCAATCCTAATTAAATAATAACTCTATTTAATAGAATTCTAATTAAATAATAACTCTTTCTAAAAGAATTATAATTAAACAATAATTCTCTCTAAAAGAATTATAATTAAATCTTAACTCTATCTAAAAGACACTTAAAAAAGTTTATAAATAGGAGCCTCCACACCCTATTTTCGTATCCAAGAAAAAATCCTTAGAGAAGTAGGTCAAAAAGCTTCCTAGCCTCCCACAAACCCTAATTTTGAAGTCCTAACTCCTTACCTAACACCCATATATCAATTTTAGCTCGAAAAACACCTACAAGCCCTTAAAAAACACCCAGAAATCCATAAACAAATCCGAAGAATCCAGATCTAAGAAAGAGATACCTTGTCTCGGAGATCAGAAATCAGATCCGGAGACAGAACGAAGCGAGGAGTACTGTACAGGAAGTTATTCTATCAGATCTGAGGGAATAAGATTGTTATCTTCAGAAAGGTATACAAATTTCTTATTTTTTTTATTACTTAGGTTTTTTAGTAATACAGTTTATTTGGGAAGTAGTAGAGACCGACGTTTGCCGGACGGGGTTAGTGCCTAACACCTTCCAACCCCGTAATTTGATCTTCGGACTCAGTTATTTCTTTAGTAGATTAGTTGTTGTTATCCGTTTAGAGTCCAAGTTCGGTTCCTAGACCGTAATAACTAGGTGGTGACTCCCAAACCTCGAAGGTCAAAAGTGGATCCGCGCACCCCGCGCATCGAGGGCGCTTTCACGGACGTTTCTCCCTCTGCGTCAATCGTCGATGGCGAGCCATTTGCGAGGGATTTGAGGTGGAAGTTTAAAAAAAAAAAAAATTTAAAAAAAACGTTGGCTGTTGGACGGGTTGGAGATGACGAAGTAATAAAAAAAAATTTATTTATATAAAATTTGGGACGAAATCAGTATTTCGCCTATTGTTTCGATTGACAATAACTTGACCGTCCGGACTCCAAAAGTGACGAATGAATACTCTATTTTGTCTAATTTTTCATTTTAGATATAATGATGTATTCAATTTCTACAAATTCTGTCTCTAACAAAAGTTTACATTTTTAGCTTGAGGTGACCCCTAAAATTGACGTCATTTTCATTTTTTATCGTAAATTCGACTTTTTGTGCTCCAAAAATGATAAATAAATATTCCATATTCAATAATTTTTCGTTACAAATCCAATGGTATAATCGAATCTTAATAATTCTTACTCTAACAAAAAGTCACTATTTTATCCTAGTCTGACTCGGTAATCGAGTATTTTTCAATTTTTATGTTTGGACTAGCATCTGAGCGTGCTTACAGGCTAAAGTATGTTTTTCGATCATTTTAAATCCAATGGTGAGGTCAGATTCCATTAAAAATAATTAAAAATATTCTAAAGTTTTACCCCTAAGTCCTACTTTCAGGATTTTCTTAAAATTCCACTATTTATTTTTTTCCCGAGATATGAATTGAAAACTCGAGATTTTACAGGATATTTATTCTCAACCTTGTATTGTTATATATATAATAACTATTTTGTGAGTTGTTAAAGAGTGTGAATGCCTGAAGGGATAGTACGTCATATTATCCGTAGTGGTGTACTATCATAGGATGTACGGTAGGGACCACCAAACTCATATGTGGTATGGAACACGTATGAGAGTGGAGTTACAACTGGAATCTGGGTTTATTCCTCTATATCTTTATCAGTAAACTTGTAATGTAAAGGTGGTCGTATACGAATGATTTGTATATTTGAGAATCACATGCACGCTTGATAGGCATAGATGAAGATGATTAGTCAGTGATCACTAAAAATGTATAATAGTCGAATGTTCTGATACATCGAAAGAGACTCATTGCTTACGGTCATGTCAAACGATCAGTCTAAGTCAGATAAATGGTCCCGCAAGTGTGGTAAACAGCGACCAACCACAAAATCAAGAACTAATACTTTATTATGAAACATCATGTCCCTACTGGCAGCGATCCAGTCGTGAATCCCAACTCTCTAATTCCACTACTTTACCATTGTGTATTATGTATCTGTTACCTTATTTTGATATATAAAATGAAATGCATATTTAATGTTTCCATTTGATCAATTAGATGTGTATAAAAAAAGAATGTTATAGTGAGTATTGCTGATCGATGTAATGTGAGTTTTAAAATGTTAAGTTGCTCATCCTTGGCTATATGTATTAGTTAATTATAGTTTCTTCTATAAAACTTTGCATATTTTAAAATGGTTCAATATGTTTATTCGTTCATGTTAGGAGAGGTTATTGGTAAAAATTATTTGCTTCCCTATTGAGTAACCATTAGTACTCACCATTTCCTCCTCTATTTTTTTAGTTTCAGATTCAGAGCCTAGAGAGGCAGGTATAGAGCATGAGTGAGGATTATCTGGTGGGTCAGATAGACAATCAGAGTTCGTCACTTGGTGAGTATTAGGGTTATAACCCCTAGTGATATCAGTTCATCCAGGTAGTCTTATGGATTTTATCTTCAGTGTTAGGACTTCTGTTAGAGTGAGGAGTTTTATATAATCTTGTATTTTGTTTATCCTTCCGTACTTCGATCTATCGTATGTTATTAGATATATATATATATAGGCTTCCACTAGTTTATTATTTTGTATGTATATACAGGATATCTAGTATGTCGTTTGTAATGTGTAGGTTGAATACCTTGGAATGCTAACATAAACAGAGGAGACCATGTCGAAATTTCGAGACGCCACCTAGTGCCTCGATATCTGACTTGGGATTTTGTGTTAGCGTTTGGCGGGGCGTCACAAATGGTATTAAAGCATAGCATTAGATCCATATGGGATACATATATACAGTGTTTTGGAGAATTAGCTGATACCACAGATATTAGATCAATAATCATAGAGTATCACTAGGAATTTGGTATCCGAGCTCATCAATAGTTTCGAATAGGAATTACGAGTTCTTTCGCGTCGAAATTATGAGTTCTTCCCTGTCTAGATGTCTATAGAGCCTAGTAAGTGTAGGATAATATTCTAGGTTCATTCTGTTAGTAATGAAAATGATGTTCATTACTAGATTTCTTATTGTATTAGTAGTTAATGCTTCCATGAGAATGATTTTGGCGTGGTTTTGAGAAGTGCCTTGCTTCTGATAAAATGAAGATTACTGAACTTGCAGGTTAGGAAAGATGCAAGGAAATATATGTGCAATTGGACCTGTGACAAAGAGTCAAATTGATAAGGAAGATCTACCTAGGTATAGTAAACTCACCAACATAGAACGGTTGATAAAAGTAATTTTTGAATTATCTCAAAGTCAGGCGTGTATGGAAATAAGACAATCAGAGATGTTTGAAGCCCAAACGATCATGGTGAGTCAACTAACAAAAAGATTAGAAAGGATAGAAGAAAGACTCGACCACTATTTTAAGGATAAGTCCTAAAAAGATAAAAAAGTAAATATCCCACCATAAGAAGGACTACAAGAAGAAATAGGGACAGTACAAGCACCGCCTCAAATCTTAGTAGAAGAAAGGCAGTTAGTATCCAATAAGAGACAAACAATTACGAAACTAGTAAGGTTGTGCGGAAAACAACCATGCATAAGAAGCGAGACTATAGAAATACCCGCCCAAGAGATGGAAGAGTTTTACAAAAAATAACAACATATAATATTAAATTCATCAAAAGAAAGAGTAGTTGCATGTTACGAATGTGGTAAGTTAAGACATAAAGGGGAGCAACGTTCGGGTCGACGTCAATCGATTAAAGATCCGTAGCTAAGAAAAATGTTAGATGGGCCAACTTAAGGAACAATAAGGCCACTGGATTTTAACAAGGTTAATGAAATACTTATGCCACCGCTATTAAACCGAACTAGCGGTTGAAAGCAAGAAGGAATGGAATTACAGATATCCCGGGGATAAATCAGTCAACCCCAAATGTCTATTCCTTTCAGATCAGATTCGACTAAAAGACTGATGTATTCAAGATCGAGTGTCTCTAGACCCATATATCCGTAGTACCGAGCTCCTACTCCACTATCGAGCTATATGATTTTTCCATCATTGAGTCATAGAACAATTGAGATTCCATGGATGAGTAACTAAACAGTTTAAAGTTTCACATAACATCAATCATCCATATTCACTATATATATTTTATGTTTTTATACAAATATAATTGACAACATTGAAAAAGTAGACATGCTTTCAGTTTATAATTCGAAATAGAATAACAAATACATATTACACAATGGTGGAGTAATAGAATTAGAGAATTGGGATTTACGACTAGATCGCTCCCAATCGGGATATGATGTTACTACATAAATCTGGCTTTTAGTTCCTAATTTTGTAGTCGGTCATTGCACTTACTATACTTAGTAACCATTTATCCGACTCAGGCGGGCCGTTTGATGTGACCGTAAACAATAGGTCTCTTTTTGATGTGTCAAAACGTTTGACTACTACTACATTGTTAGTGATCACTGACCAATCATCTTCGTTTATGCCTATCAGGCGTGCATGTGATTCTCAAAATAAATAACTCCACTCATATACGACCACCTTTACAATACACGTTCACTGGTAAAGATAGAAAGGAATGGACCCGGATTCCAATTGTGATTCCACTCTCATACGCGTCCCATACCACGTATGAGCTTGATGGTCCATACTGTACATCCCAGGACAGTTCACAACTTCGGATGATATGACGTACTATCCCTGTAGGCATTCACAGACTCTTTAACAGCTCACAATATATATATAGGGAAATGTTCGGCACCAAACATTTTGGCAAAACATTTTTCAAAACATGGGTTAAAAGTTTTGGAATGGGATTTTTGGTGATGATGATCTCTACGATGTAGAGATCATCATCACCAAAAATCAGCCCATTCCAAAACTTCTAACCCCATAAAAAATGGTTTACAAAAAATAGATGGTCCACGATTTTTCAACTTGTAAACATGATGCTAGAAGTTTTGGAATGGGCTGATTTTTGGTGAGGATGATCTCTTCACCGTAGAGATCATCCCCACCAAAAATCAGCTCATTCCAAAACTTCTAACCCATGTAGGACAAAAATGGTTGGCCAAAATGTTGGTACTAAACGGGACCCATATATATAAAAAAGAGAAATTTACATAACACGGTTGAGAATGGATATCCAATTTCCTACCATGCAATTGTGGCCACAAGGCCTAAAATAAATAACAGTACTCGGAGCCTCTACACGAACATAATTTAAATAAACATGCAACCATTCATTATACCTGGATATCGCTTCACCTACCTACACACAACATACAATGTAAAATGCAGACATCACCCATCGGGTGTGATTATGACATTTTACCATTTTATCTTCTTTCCCATTCCTGCGACATTTCCACTTTTCATCTTTTCAAGTCAAACCTTTCTCTTTTCAAGCTTTCAAATTCACTTTGATTTTTCAATCGAAAAATTATCAATTTTTTATTAAAACGAGGCCCCACAAAATACGTGAAGGCAAACTGTCAAAATTGGAAGAGTTGGTGAAAATTTGACTAAGTGTCGAAAACTTTATTTTTTGAAGTTCTTGAAATTGAAAACGGATTTTTGGAAATGAAAGCCTTTATCATGAGATTCGATACCATATAATTTTTATAGTCTAATTCAAGTAACGCGAAAGATATCAACTTTTGAAAATTTGTCAAAAACGTCAAAATTTAAACCAAAATTTGGGTTTTAATCCTTTGAGATTAGGATCTTGAACCCATTCCCATTGTTCCGAAATGGGGGGTAAAACCTTAATTTCATTAAAAAACTTAAAGTAAAATTTAAAGATGACATTTACTTTAATTTTTAATGAAATAAAGGGTGGGAAAACATGTATAAGTCATGATGAGAACAACCCAAAGTCAGAAAATAGTTTTGATAAATTATGCCGGTGGCAGAACCTTGATTCTGTCAATAGGACCGACAGAATGGCCTTCTGTAGGTGTCAATGGCATCGACGGCTCCTGCCAACAACGTTGAACAATTTCATGATTTTCAATTTTTCGATCCATTTTTTCAGGTTTCTCTTCCGTTCTTCGAACCCTTCGACCCACCCATAAATTTTAATGTTAAAACATGATAAAAACACATTAATTCTCTATTTCTAAAATGAATTGCAAATCAAAAAAAGATTTCTATGATTTAAAACAAATAACAAGTTTTGTTAAAACCTAAATGCATATTTCAAAATCTACTGGTACTATTAAGAATCGAGAGTCTCCTACTTGGTTTGTGATTGTCGAGGGTGATGAACTAGTACAAAGGTTCAAGTGAGACCACAAGTAACTTGAAATTTGACGAACTTGGTTGTCAATAGTCGGGTTGATGTCGAAACCCTCGGTGAAGATGTTCTTCTTCTTCCTACGACGATGAACGACTTCTCCTCTAAATGGGTGAGAATCCAAGTGGGTAATATCGAACCCACATACTGTTTTTGGGTGAGGGACCAAGAGAAAGAAAAGAAGATGAAGGTTGAATGGGGTGAGAACATGGAGTTCAACAATACCGACGACTTTTTCCTCTTTGTCGACGATCCACACGGGGCTTGATCGCGATGAATTTTGATGATATTGGGTTGAAACCCTAGGGTTGAGAAAATGGTTGGTTTGGGTTCTTTAGAGAAGAGAGAAATAAATGAGATAAAAAGAAATTTAACTTTTTTTTTATAAAAGGCTGAGGGCACTTCTGATATTTTCCTCTCATTTCTATTTTCGACGGTAACCCGACTATCTGGACTTGGAAAATGACAAATGAATATTCTATTTCGAATATTTTTTTGTTGCGCACTTAATGGTGACTTTGAATTTTCCTAATTCTTATTCTAACGAAATTTCACTGTCTTGGGTCCCACTCAACACAAAATTCGAGGATTTATATAACTCTTTCATCCGAACTCGAATTCGAATTTGCTTATAGGCTAAAATATATATTTCAACATTTTTAAATTCAAAGGTGAAGTCGATTTTCATTGAAAATGAATATAACAATATTCGAATACTTTAATCTAAGTTTTCCTTTAGAATTTTTCCAAAATTTCATTATCAAGTTCCCTCGAGATACGAGTTAAAAACTCGGGATATTACAAATGTTATTTAGATTGTGACAGATAATGAAGTATCATATCGGATTGTAGGTTTGAATTTAATGTTAAGAAAACCTCATATATATTGAACACCTTGTGCCACTCATAGTATCGACCTAATTTTGGAGGACATGGGGAAATTATTGTTATTTACTTGTGTTATTTTAAATGGTCGATAAATAACAAGATTCACATACAATAGTAACAAACTTATGAGTTTGATAAGAATATTTACTGAGGGGCGTGAATTGTTACGTCTTGGGATCACAAGGTTTGCTATACAATATATTGCTTTTCGAAGTCTTATTCAACATTAATCGGCTTTGAAAACCATGTTTGCATCTGATGAATGGTAGCAAATGCGACTTATGAGAAATAGGAAAAAATGAGAGTTATCGAGCAAGATTTCAGATTTAATCATGCAACATGAATTCTTGGAGAATATAGAAGAGGTTTGTAAAATCTTAGAACCTTTTGTTAAACTTTTGAAAATTATTGACCAAAATAAAAAGCCTACTATGACTGCAATTTATGAAGGCATGGGATGAGTCAAATAATCGATAGTAGACTTAATAAGACATCATTGAATATATATCAATTGATTAAAAATAGGTGGTCAGATCATCTTAAATCAGATCTTCATACAACGGGTAATAATTATGTGTTTTTAATATAATTTAAATATTAATATTTTATTAACATTGTGATATAAAGAAAATTGATATTACCATTTATTGCAGTGTACTATTTAAATTATCAGTTTTAGTATGATAACTTCTTAATAGAAAATAATGAACTTTTTCAAGCAGTGAAAATGGTTATAAAAAAGTTGGAACCATATATGATTAATCAAGGGAAGATGATAGACTAGGTATCAATACATACTATTGTCAAATAATTCTAATTTATTTTAAAAATTTTGTATTTATAATTTATTTATAATATATAATTTTTTTATATCATTTTTTGTATTTTAAATAGATTAAATTATTTATTGACGCGACGGGGGAGTTCAGTGATGACCTAATTAAAAACATGAGTAAAATTTTTTTACTAGGTAATATATAAATAATAATAATAATTTATATAATAACAAATACTAAGGTATTTAACAATTTTCTTTTCTTCTTATCAGTTGATTGATGATATAATTATGGTCATATTGTACTTGACATCAGAAAAATAGCGATTAAAGTCTTGAGTCAAACTTGCTCGTCTTAAGGCTGTGAAAAAAATTGGAGTACTTTTGTTCTAATCCACACTCGTACTCGTAATAAGTACAAAATGAAAAAGTTAGGGAATTTGATGTTTATACATTATAACATGAGATTACGAACTCGCAATATCATGGACCGTAAATCAAAAGATAGCTATTACAATCCTATTGATCTAGATTCTGTATTTGAATATGATGACGTATTTGACCGGTGGTTAAGAGAGATGGAAGATCCTTTGATGGATAATAATAACTTGTCTTGGTTGGATATGGACATTGGTACCAACTTGATAGAGATATGAGTAAATCTCCATCTCTAAATGGTGGTAATGATGGTGATGGAGGTCATGAGACACAAAATAGAGCATGGGATACTAGTGAACTTGATAATGTGATCACGATACAAGATACCGACCATGGTGCTAGGCCATTCAATGAGAGACACGAAAGATTAACTAGATTGATCGAGTTTCGTAGTGATGATGATGATGAAACTCAAACTATGATGGCGGTGATAGAGGTTATGATCATTATGGATACCATCAAAAGACGTGTATAAGCGAGAATGATGTATCCAACAACTATAGTGTTGAGTTTGAACATGGTGATTCTTATTATAGTTATGGCCAACCTATTGGTGTATAAGGGTACAGACATTCTTATTCATACCATAGACAAACAAGTTCAAGCTATAAATAAGGGGAACATAGTCATACCAACACGAGCGACACCACAATTAACACCTTTACTTCTTTTTTCTTCTCTATAGACTATTGATTTCATTCGCATTACGAGGAACACGAATAGTCGTTGATTTAAAATTACTTTTAGCTGATTGTATTTTGTATATATAAATTTTAATTTATTATCAAATATATCTAATTAATCATTTTTCAATTTACTTTTTTGTTCAAAATATCTTTTATAAGTAAGTGGGTTACATGCTCTATCGGACATCGGTACAAATTTCAACTCATGTCATTGTGGCGCTTCGCTTTCATGATTTTTATTTTTACAAGTCTTTCTTAGTTAATATTTGCCTTGGATTTGAATTATCCTAAACACAAATTGAATATTATATTAGTCTTTAATTTAATTTTGCATGTATGAATCTACTCGTTATCATGCATTTGCATTTTATCGAATTGTAATTAGTACTTTAATTGATTTCTAACGACTCAATGTTTCGTTATGTTTACATGGAACTCTGAAATGATTCATTTGAAAGTTTGGTAGTGCCTGTGTGTTATTTTGAGAAAGTTCAAATAGATCGACATTTTAGTATAAATTATTTGATGGTAATGCTTTGATATTTTTAATGGTAAATTTAGTGCTCTTTAAATGTTGTGTTTGAAAATAAGTTTGGTACACTTGTGCAATGAAAATAAAACATACATAACAATATAAATATTTAATTATTTATTTTAATAGGTATATCATGAATTTTTTATAATTTTATATTTTTTTTGGCTTCATTTTTTAATAGGAATTGTTTTTGAATTTTTTTCAGAACTTTTTAGATTTTTTAAATGGCTAAAAACCATTGTCTCAATGTGAGACGAGACGTATCGTCCGAGTCAACTCGGTATCGGATTTGAACGGAACGAGACGAGACGAGACGTGAAACGAGTTTAAAAACCATGGATCCCAAACCTTAGATCTCTGTTACAGTAAAAATCAGAGAAGTATTCATCAATGGCGACAATCAGTCTTCGAAAGGGCAACACCCGTCTTCCACCAGAAGTAAACAGAGTTCTATACGTTCGAAACCTTCCCTTCAATATCTCAAGCGAAGAAATGTACGATATTTTCGGAAAATACGGTGCTATACGGCAAATACGTATAGGTACGAATAAGGATACGAGAGGTACGGCCTTCGTAGTCTACGAAGACATCTACGATGCCAAGACGGCTGTCGATCATCTTTCAGGGTTTAACGTTGCGAATCGGTATCTCATTGTGTTGTATTACCAGCAAGCGAAGATGAGCAAGAAAGTCGATCAGAAGAAGAAGGAGGACGAGATTGCTAAGATGCAGGAGAAGTATGGAGTTTCCACAAAAGATAAGTAAGACAGATTTTTGTTGAATTAAATTACTTTTGTTTTTGAATTTAGGGTTTTGAGGGGTTTGATTTGATGTAGTTTTTGGTGGAATTAATTGCCATTGTGTATGAAATTTAGGGTTTTGTATCTTTGGTCTAGTTGTGTATGATTACGTGGATTTGATTTTATAATTGTTATCTGTTCTGGTCTAAGATAATTAGATAGATCGATTTTGGTGGAATTAACTGCCATTGGCCATGAAATTTAGGGTTTTGTATCTTGGTTTAGTTGTGTATGATTATGTGGGTTTGATTTGATGTTAGAATTGTGATCTGTTTTGGATCAAAGATAATTGGATAGATTTTGAGGGAATGATACCATTTGTTGGGTTTTAAAACCCTTTACACACAGATCTTAAGTTAACACATTCAACAATTTAACGCTCTTTTATAACCTCAATGAGTTCAGATCACATACCCGTTCAAAGCTTGAAACCTCAAGTAAATTATATATGAATCTACAACAAGAATAATTCATAGAAGCTTTGAAAATTTCTGATTTCTTAAGCCTCAATGAAGATTTAACAACAATAGAAATTAATGTGTTGAATACTTCAACCTGCAACATAAGGATTAATGTAAAACCCAGTGGAGTTTTACCCTCATCTTTCCACACACTTTAAATTGATGGGAGCAACTTGAGTTTCAATGTATGTAAGGAGGAGACGACCACCACTTAAATAGATGCGGAGCTCACAATTTCAACCCATCGTTGAAATCACAACACACTAAAAGGAGTAGATCTCTTTGATGATTCAGGGTAATCCACCTAACCCTTTGGAAAAAAAAAGGCTTGATTGCATACAATCTACCATTTTTGACCCCAATAATTTGTCTAGACCAAAATTTCCAACAATCTCCCACTTGGTCCAACAAATGATTTTGATTTTAGAAAAGACTTAAGTATTGGAAATTTTATTTTAAAGTCAAGTGACCACTCTTAATTATAGAAAAAAATCATTGCTAAAAGGTCTTTAGGGATCATTTTAGCTTTCACCCAATTTCAGAAATGATATTAACAATGGATCTTGAATCTTTTGAAGTTCCTTACATTGACTTCAAGACAATTTCCATGATCTCAAAGCTTGATCACTACAGTTCCATCATCTTTGCTCTATCTATTTATTATCATTCAAACACTATTGGTCGTGGTTTGTTACTAGATGGTTTATATCAGATTTGTTTGAATGGTTGTTTTGCATCCTACACGTTGAGTGTTTTCTTAAGTTCTTCTGGGTCTAAGTGTCCTCGTCAGATAGAGAGTTCTTCGATGCTCTAGCATAAAGGATTCAACCATGCTTCCAAAGGAAGGTTAGAGCAATTGTCAGTGAAAGGATTTTAGGTTCCCTAGATTTTTTGGATTTCTGTGCTTGTGTTGATTGCATAAGGGGAAAATGCCAAAGCAATGGAAGCTAGAGGCCACGAGGGCTGCAAGGTTGATGAATTTGATTCACACAGACATATGTGGTTCATTCCCGACCCCTTCTTGTGGTGGCCAACAATACTTCATCAATTTTATTGATGATTCCTCTAGATATGCCTACGTCTTCCTGATCCACCACAAGTCATAGTCCCTCGATATTTTCAAGACTTATTGAGCTAAAGTTGATAAATAACTAAACAAGAAGATCAAGGTAGTTCGATCTGATAGAGGAGCAGCAAGATGGATTATGAAGGCGTAAACCATGGGAACTTCATGGAATATCTTAGGGAGCAGGGCATTGTTCCTTAGTATACCACAATAGGCACGCCACAACAAAATGGTATTGCAGAGAGGAGAAACCACACTCATTGAAACGCAATTCGTAGCTTGATGAGCCATTCTGGTACTCCAGATTCCTTTTGGGATGAAGCTTTGAAGTTTACAGTTTACGTTTTTAATCGGATGCCTTGTAGAGCTTCACCTGAAACTCCCTACAAGATCTGGACAAGAAAAAACCCACAACTTGGTCTTATCCACGTTCGAGGTATTTATGGATTCAAATTTCTAGAGGGATTTATGGATTCAAATTCTATTGTCCTTCTAGGTATTACAGAAAAAAAAAAAAAAAAAAACCACAACTTGGTCATATCCACATGTGGGGTTGCCTCGTTGAGGCTAAGTTGTTCAATCCAGAATTGAAGAAATAGGACGTTCTCTTGTTACTTCATTGGTTTTCTAGAGGGATTTATGGATTCAGACTCTATTGTCCTTCCAGGTCATTACAAATATTAGAGACAAGTAATGCCAATTTTTTGAAGAAGGCTAGAACAATTGAAGTTCGAAACACAGGAAAGTTAATTTCCAAAAGGAAAGTGGGAGCACTCCAATCTTCACTCTTTTAGAGTTTAGACCCGTCTCAATAGTTACCCTAGTTGAGACTCTTAGAGTTGACGAATAAGAGGTCGCACTTTAGAACCTTATTCCTCAGTTGCCTATTGCATTAGTGGTGGAGCCTATTCTTGTTAGGAGGTTCCACCAGAGAGCGTAGGTCGGCCATACCTGACGATTATGAAGTATATCTTAATTGAATTGAGAGAACTCAAAAAGTGATTAATTACTCAACCCTAATTAGGTTTTAAAGGGATTACATAGTCTAATAAGTGGAAATGACTAAAAAGGACAAAAGACCTAAAAAAATTAATAAAATAGAGTTATTCAACACTCCCCCTCAAATTGGTGCATGGATATTGGCAACGCCCAATTTGGACAAGACACTTTTAAAGGCGGTTTTGCTTACACCTTTAGTAAGAATATCGGCAAGTTACTGAGATGTAGGAACAAAAAGAGTACAAATCTGCCCAGAACCAATCTTCTTTCTAATGAAATGTCGATCAACTTCAATATGCTTTGTTTTGTCATGTTGAATCAGATTTGCTACCATGTTAGTAGTTGATTTATTATCACAATATAGTAAAAATGAGGTTGTCACGGGAAGACACAAATCCATTAGTAAGGTCTTAAGCCACAACAACTCACACATTCCAAGTGCCATAGCTTTGTACTTTGACTCAGCACCGAGAAACCACATCTTGCTTCTTACTGCGCTAAGTTATCAAGTTGCCACCAACTTTAAGACAATACCTAGAAGTGGACCGTCTATCAGTCACTGAACCAGCATAATTTGCATCTGTCTATGCCTCACGCGAAGATGATCATGATTACTAAACAAAATATCTCGATCAAGATATCCCTTAAGATATCTAAGAATACGATAGACAGCAATAGGATGAGATGTGCGATGAGAGTGCATGAATTGACTTACAATACTAACAACATAGGCAATGTCGGGACGAGTCATAGACAAGTAGATCAATTTTCCCACAAGACGCTAATACTAGTCAATATCTGGCAACACTCCCCTTCAGAATCAGTCAGCCTGTGATTCTGCTCAATAGAAGTATTAGCGGGACGAGAACCAAGCTGATCAGAGTCATTGAGTAAATCAATGACATATTTACGTTGAGAGATAAAGATACCAGAATGGGACCGCTCTACTTCAATGCCCAAGTTTCTTAATCTCAAATTGACGTTCTAAGTAAGATTTTACCTCGGTAATATCGTCATAATCATCTCCAGTAAGAACAATATCGTCTACATAAACAATTAGAGTGATAGTTTTGCCCTGGGAGTGACGTAGGAAAAGGATATGATCAACAGAACTCTAATAGAAACCAAATTGATGCATTACCTTATTAATCAGACCCCTTCCCGGGTTCTTCAGTTTGCCACTCCCTTCTCTCAACTCCATCTGGATTGTCCCTTGTTTCCACTTCCCCCGCGTGTGTTTGGGTGCATCTGCTTTGTTCAAATTGAATTGAGAGAACTCAAAAAGTGATTAATTACTCAACTCTAATTAGGCTTTAAAGGGATTACATAGTCTAATAACTAGAAAAGACTAAAAATGACAAAAGACCTAAAAAAACTAATAAAATATAGTTATTCAACAATCTTCAAGGGGGTGAGTTGAAGGATCTTGGTATTAATGATCCTTTAACTTATAAAGAAGCCATAGAAATTAGTAAATCTCAATATTAGCAGGAAGCCATGAGAGAGGAATTGCAATCTACGGAAAATAATGAAGTTTAAGACCTTACTCTTGTTCCACAAGACTAGAAGATGATTGAGTGTAAATGGATGATGGATGTTCAAGACAAAGAGAGACTCATAAGGTAAAATTGAAAGATTCAAGGCAAGGTTGGTAGCTAAGGGTTTCAAACAGAAATCAATGTTGACTTCTCTGAGATTCATTGAGGATAATCTTAGCCATTTTGGCTCGTTCTGATTTGGAGTTACATCAGATGAATGTAAAAGACAACTTTACTTAATGCTGATCTTGAAGAATATATATATATATATATGGCTCAACTTGATGGTTTCACAGTAATAGGTAAAGAGCATCTGGCATGGAGGTTTAAGAAGTCTATTTATGGACTTAAGCAAGCATCAAGGCAATGGTATCTCAAGTTTGACTAGGTTGTGGTCAAAGGTGGCTTTAAAGAGAACATTGTGGATAAGTGTATATATCTCAAGTTGAGTGGGAGTCAATTTGTAATTCTTGTCCTATACGTGGATGACATCCTACTTGCTAGTAATGATATCCATCTGTTGCATGACACAACATTTCTTGTCGATGAATTTTGACATGTAAGACATGGAAAATGTTGAATATGTTCTGGGAATCAAGATTCACAAAGATTGTGAGGCTGGCCTTTTGGGTTTGTCTCAAAGAGCTTATGTTGTCGAGGTGCTCAAGAGGTATGTGATGGAAAATTGTGCACTTGGTGAAGCCCAAGTGGTAAAAGGAGACATTTCCAGCTAGGATTAGTGTCCCAAAAATCAGATTGAAATGAACCAGGTTGATTTATAACAGTATGCTTCTGTGATTGGAAGCCTGATGTATGCAATGATATGCATTTGTCCAGACACCAGCTATGCTGTATCATGCCCGGAAGGTATTAGAAAAATCATGGTGTTGCTCATTGGAGAACGGTAAAGAAAGTCCTTTGCTATTTGCAGATGAAAAAGGACTGTATATTGGTCTTCAACAGGTCGAGCAAGCTTGAGGTGGCTGGTTATTCAAATTCAGACTATACAAGATGACATGATAGTCTAAAGTCCACTTTTGGTTTTGTTTTCTTGATTGCTCATGGGGCAACCTCTTGGAGGAGCTCCAAACAATCTATTATAACAAATTCTACCATGCATGCGGAATTACATCGGTTGTTATGAAGCTACTCGACAGGCCTTGTGGCTGAGGAACTTCATTGTGGATTTTAGGGGGTCCTTAGAGTTGATGTAGGATTCCTTCCTTGTATTTGGATTATATTGATTCACAAAGCTGTATGACAAGATCGTGGAGACTAAGATAGTAGATGAGGAAATACATATTTTATAAGAACAATGGAGATGTGTGAATTGTATTAATTATCTTAGGAGAAAAACTTATGGATTGCATTATGTAGTTAAGTTTAGGAGTGGTGTGGACATGAAACAATTATATTGGAGAGCTAATTTGGCTTCATGCGAAGGAGGTCAATTATCGGGGGCTTTCTTCCTAAATAAACAATTAATGGAGAAGTTTTGAGCGGAGGATTTTTGTTGACTTAAAAAAAGCATATGATGGAATCCTTAGAGAGTTAATTTGGTGGTATTAGGAACAAAAATGTGAGTGTATATTAACGTTATTTTGGAAAATGCATGTTGGAGTTGTAATTAGTGTTGGGACAATTGGCTGTGTGACAAGGAAGTTCATAGTTGAAGGACCAACCATCAGGCTATCTTCCCACATAACCAATTAATGGAGAAGTTTCGAAAGAAGATATTCACCACATGATCTTTATTTTGGCTTTAAAAATACATCTGATAGAATCCCTACAAAGTTAATTTGGTGGGTGTTAGGAACATGTATGTTCGAATCGTAATAAGTATTAGAACAATTGGTAGCGTGACAAGGGGGGCGTTCGTAGTTTAAGTGGGTTTATCAGATCTAAGTCTCAACATTTTTCTCACTATGGCCATGGATGGATAAAGCACTTATACTTAAGGAGGGATTACTGGTAGTGGACACCCTATCTTTGCAAACTTTGATTGGAGTTTCTTTGGGATGATTTAAAGCTTGTTTTTCACCATTTGGTTAACCCCTACACCATTATGAAACTCTAGGACACCCTTCCAGATCAATGGTTAAGATTTGATTTCAAAAGTGCAGGTAATCATAACAAAAGATTGTACCTTTGCATATGATCGTTGGATTTCATTGGAAACAAACCCTCTGTTGTGTAATTATTTTTGAAAGGTATAAAATTTATATATAAAACAGGAAAGAGTGATAGTTTTGTTGACCATCCTGTTTCAGTGCGAAGTTAGCCTTTTGGCTTACATAGTGATTCTGATCTGAATAGAGAAAGTCACTTGTGAAAAAGTTCATTAGCTGAAAAAAAACAAAAAAAACCGATAGAGCTCATTGGTTGGTCATTTAGGTTGCATCAATGGTGTTGGATGTAATGATTGTCCAATGTCCATTTGGAACGCTGAGGTTGGAAGGCTCAGCTGTCTAACACCAATTTGAGCTTCAATCCTGCTATTTTAATGGTGCTCAATTTGGGCGTAAAATGATGTTGGATGATGTACTATTAGACAGTTGGCTGTCTAGCATCAATTTTTTCGATCTTAAATCAATGTTGGATGGATTGATAGTTTGACTTCAGGATACGACATGTACCATGCACAAATCTCAGGGATTAAATGAATGATTGGATTTTGATGAAAATTATTCTCCTACATAATGTAAGTGAGTTCATATATGCTTTCACCATCTGCATCCATGTTCTTTTGGGTTTTCGTCTCATTTTAGGATCTTCCACTTGAATATTTATATTTTATTCTAACTAAGATGGTTAGGGCATATTCAAACATGAGCCCAGATTGATTGACTTTATACATGACGTGGTATTTCGATCCTTACCAACTTGATCTTGTTGCCTCCGGCAACAAACATGCATGAACCATTTCACGAAGTATGTGTCTGGATAACCAAAAGTCTCGATAGTTAGGTCTCGGTCTTTGTGTCGAAAAACAACGTCGATAAAGACATGTATGTGTGCTATTATGCGGTGGGGATTGTAAGTTTCCATTAATTTCCCATTTGTCACTCAACGACAGAACTTTGTTTATTTCTTTTCTTGATGATCGACGAATCAAATGCTATTTCTGTTCCAATCTCTCCCTCGTCTTCTCCCTTTGAGTCAAACTTTTCCTTGTCATAATGGTTTAGCTCCTATTATTATCAGTGATACAAGTCTGATCCTAGATGTAGAAATATGAGGTGGAACCCCTTCTATGTCTAACCTAATGAGTTTGTTGATACAGCATAACATATAAAAAAATGAATTAACCAAATTTGCCTGATGCAGAGGCAATCAAGAAAATTGTGTAAGTGAATATATTACCTACAGAAAAGTGGGCTAATCCAACCATTCTTGCTTGCACAATGGACAGGGCCACTGGTTTCTCTCTATCAAATCAAATTAGCCAAAGGTGTGTGTTCATGATAAAATAAGAAATGTTAGTTTGTATTCGATTTCGTTGGTACCATCCAACCGAATCCAATTCAATTGTTTACGAAATCAATAAGTGAATTTTCAAGTTCAACCAACCTATTTTAAAAATATCAAGGAGATGAACATCATCATCTTCAAATCTCTTGCAAAATGAGTTCTTTGTCACCATCCAACCGATTTGAATTTAATTGCTTACTTAGTCAATGAGCGAATTTTCAAGTTCAACCAACTTATTTTAACATACGGTTCTAGAACGGGGATTCCACGGTACAGATGTCAACTCAATCCGAAAGCAATTATGCAGAAACTTTATAGAAGTATTATGATGCTATGGTAAATCTGGGCTCAACCCAAGTAGCAAAACCCTCAATCTGAGCTCCCGATCATCGAACCTAGGTTCACTAACCCAAGCTCAACCCGAGCTTGATCTTTAAAATCGGCTTGAGTTCAAGTTAGGTAATTATGGGCAGTTTGGTCGGGTTGGGCTTGTTCGGGTTGGGCTTGTTGAGTAACCCTAATTTCATTTTGATTAGCAAATAATTTCATATTTTATATTTTGAAAAAAGGTATACCACATAAAATAAATAAATAAAATAACTAGTAAATAAATTTGAATACAACCTTCAAATCCATCATTGAGATAAGGAACGTTTAGGCTTGCGTGACCAACTTGATACGATTTTAGTTGTTGGGCCCATATAATTTGTTACATTGGCAGAGTTACACACCCTTCTGCTTGATCCATGACTTTTAAATTGATTGACTCTTAAATTTCAATTTCAAATCCAACGATGAAAAATTATCCTTCTGATTTATTTGAAATTTTTTAACATTTTCCGATTGACGTCCCTATAGCATTTAATAATCATGGTTTTTGAATTAAATATATTTGATTTAGGAAGCAATAAAAAGTAATAACATTTTACTTTTAGACCCACAAGTTTGAGCCTGCATTTGGATCAGTTCACACCGACCCAAACAGCTGTATGGATCAATGACCAGCCCAGTTTTTAAAACATCGCCACATAGCAGAGCAAACGAATAGTTCGGGGTCAGCTTCTGACATCCAAAAACATCAACAGAGAACAAAATTCTATGAATTTTGAAAAATATAAATTACTTCCCTGTTAACCTTTAATTATAAGTCTGGGAGTTGTGTGAAAGTTCAGCAGCCGTTCATTTATCAAACTCAAAAGAATTAGTTTTTGTATCCGAGTTTATCAATGAAATCTACAGGGCTGTGGCTGTGGTGTTGGATTTGGATTGATGATTTGGTAATCCATCTGAGGTAAAAAAAACCCTTAGTAAGGCTTAAAATCTTACTTTGTTAGTAAGGAAAGTGTTTCATTTACGATTCTCTTTATTCAATAAAGCTCCAGCAACCCAACCCCAGCCTAATCAAAGAGTCAAGAGTTGATTTGGCTTTGATTGAACATTCTCTGCCATTTTAAAAGCAAAAGCAGCCTCCACATTGTTTCTAAAAATTTAAAAAAATTAGCAGGTAAAAAATAATTAATAGAAATATTGAAAAAAAAAAAAAAAAGAGATCTGTCATCCTCTTTATATCTCTCCTGTTCTTTCAAATGGTACATCAAGCACAAATTAAGTAAAAGAAAAATTCCAATTTGAAGTTGGAAACTGTTTATAATATAAGCGCGCACCCAATTGACAAAAATTCCAATGCACCCCCAAGCCACCATTGACCACTGAAGACAACCGGTCAACCTGATCAAAAGAAAACACAATGTCATCACAAAGCATCCTTTTTGCTGTCTTGGATTTTTAGTAAAAAGATCTACAAATTATACAATGCAGAGCCAAAGATCATCATCAGTGCGTGCTTTCATCTCCATCGTACATGTGGAGGATACATGGTGGGCCCCCTCTAAGCTAGAGATCATCAAGCCGATTAGCTGATCTGAACTACACAGAATAGTAGACTTTCTGTATCTAGTGCACTAATAATAGTTCAAAAAATTTACAACTAATTGATCTGTTTGGGTCAGGCCCACCAATTGAACGGTCCAGATTACTGGCACAGTGTTTGCAGTATAGACACCCCTAAAGGTTAATAGTCAAAATCCTAGAATTTTCTCTTCACCATTCAAGAGGATATCAACAAAGGAAAATAGAACAAACTTATTGATAAATCATGGAAGAGACCATTTCACATATTCTCCCCCTAAAGTTGAGACAAACTCTCCATACCTTACTTTTTAAACTTCGTTACAAATTCTTCCTTCCCAAATCATTTTTTTTTTTTGACGATGTGTATATTACAGAAGGATAGTTATAATGTACAACAGCATTGGAAACAATATGAAACACCATCAAAATATCATTTCTTTGTGCCCAATGGTGTTGGACACAAAAAGCATTCAACAACATTAAGATTGTGTCCTCTATAAATTAAAAATAAACAAACAAAAATATTTTGATAGTCTGCGAGGAAAGATAAATTTCTTGAAACATTGAAAAACAGAGTCCTCATTGAGCAAATGCGATCAGAGTTTTAGTAAAATGTAGAAATAATGAACCTCACCCGATTGTAAATGAAGGGCAATTTTTTTTTAATAAACATTAGATAATATAATTATCCTTCTATAATGTAATACTCAACCGGGCTACAAATAAGAGGTGTTCCCACTATTTAAAAATAAATGGTTTTGTAAAGGGAGAGTCTACAACGAAGTTGAAAGGGGGTCAGATGTTCGGAGAGTTTTCTCTACTTTAGGAGAGAAAATGAAAAATAATACATGGGTTCGTAAAAGAAAAGAAAAACAAAATAGTTATTATCACCTTGAAAAGTGGGTGTAAATAGCTAGAACCGGCTGTCTTAATGGAATTTAGTAACGTGGTGTAAGCACTGCCATACCAGTAAAAGAAAATGTAGTCAGCCTCATCATCATTAATATATGAACATTTTGAAGCGCATATATAAACATAGACAACACAAGTCAGGATAAATAACATACAAAAATTTAGAAAGAGAAACTTTACACGCAAGAGGAACCATCAAGAATTCTCACAAATCAAAGTGGTTTAAGGAATCAAAATGTTAAAGAGACTACATAACGAGAAAGGCATGTATATAAAAAACTATAAATAAATAAAAAAAAAAGGTTGGGACGTCATGAAGAAGCTTCCCTAGAAAAGCTCTAAAAGATAACGATAATGACATGATAGCCCTACTCGTATATTAACATGATGATATTATGTTAAAAGAAGCCATCAAATATGGGAACAATGACATTATATACTATTTTCATCGTCAGTCATTATTCAATATCCAACATCTTGGATTTACTTGGTATGATGTTTACTTACCAACAGCTATAATCAGTGTTCTTAAAGCAATTTCAAATATCGAAAGAAAAAAAAGGTTAGGCAGAGGCAGGTGGGGGAGTACAAAGCCCAGAATCCTGCATAAGCATGCCAAGGTTAAGTACCTTTAAGAACTGTGCAACAAATGTGGTTTCACAAGTTACAGAACACTAACAGTACTAATGGAATAAAATTAGGAAATGTACCTCAGGGTTTAGGGGCTTATCTTTCAATCCCCTTAGCAGAGATGATGAAATCAAGGTATTAAAATATAAAAAAGACCACTAGAGTCAACTGCTCCGTCAAGGGCATAGTAACAAATCCTTTAACCAAAGTGAATTACATTAATTAGGTCTTGCCAGTTCACACACTCGAAATCACATGTTACTGCTGTTGGACTTAAGCACCACAAATTTTACGGGCACATAGGTAAAACAGTACATGTGCCAGAATTCATCTACATTTA
>NW_028237669.1:0-86811 GCF_017979445.1 Akebia trifoliata | reverse complement strand
ATCAACCACCCACACCTCCACCCATACCCTAATCCATCACCATCATCAACCCCCACATCACCACCCATACCTCTACCCATCATCTTCCTTAAAACACTCCAATAAAATCAACTCAACCCATACTTCATTCATCATCAATCAACTAACCCATTTCTCTCTCCCTAATCAAACTACCCCCATCAACCAATCAACCAATCTCATTCCTCACCCTCTCATCATGATTCCCACATGGCATCATCTCCTTTCTCCTCCCAAAAACTAACTTAACAACCTCTTACACAACCCATTCCCCTAAATCTACACACCTCACCTCATCAACCAACCTAACACTCATTCTCTAAACCACTCTCTTACACCCCCACTCCACCACCAACCATCACTCATGTCAACCCATCCAACACTCTACCCAAATGGGTTCGGATAGGATCCAACCCATTTGGGTCTAAACCTCACCCATTTTCATTCATTACACATTTACCCTCCATTTCACCTTAAATTTCACACCCCTCACTCCTAAATCCTATACCATTACCCCTTCTCTCACATTTTAACCCCATTATACCCCAAACCCCCTCCAAACACCTATATATACCTCCCCTCTCACCCCAAAAAGGGTTACACCAAGTCTCCATAAGAAAAAAATCTACTCTATCTATTCCTCCTTACCACTCTCTCACAACATACTCTAAGAGAAATAACTTCACTCTCAACTCACCAAGGACTAAAGAGAATTCAAAGAAAAGGAAGAAGAAGAAAAAAAAGAAGAAGAAGTCCAAGAGTATAAGGTGGGAGCAATCAACACCCCCCCCCCTTTTTCCTTTCTCTACCCTCTCCTCTTCCCTCTTCTATCATCCCCCTCTTTTCATTTTATTTTAAATGAGTTGAGCATGAATGGACCTCAAGGCTTGGATCTACAAGGGTCATCTCCATTGATGAGATGATCCTATGATCAAGCCAAAATTAAATCCCTACTTAGGGAACAAATGTACCCATGTGGCACACTTTCCACTTTCTTTTAAAAATCAAAATGACCGAGTTATTTGAGGTTACCGCCACGTGGCGGGGAGAAAGGGGTGCCTAACACCTTCCCTTTTCTCCAACCGAGCCGCTTACCCAAATCTCGAGGTTTGACTACCCCTCATCCATCGTGAGTCACTAAAATGCCAAAATCTCATCTTTTGGAAAATGTACCTCGGGTGACCATTCACACCCACTTCCAAGTTGAATGGTGGCGACTCCAATTTTAGTAGTTGTGGCCGTCATAACGACGAAAACCACGAACTTATATATATATATTTTTTGCTCTGATTGTTGTTAAGGCCGTCCTTTCGGATTTTCAACCTCTCGAGCTTGCCTTAATTTTTGCCTTAGTCATCCTTTCAGGTTTTCAACTTAGTAGACTTTTTTATTTGCATTAATTATTCCAAGGCAGTCCTTTTGAATTTTCAACCTTACGAGCTTGCCTTAATTTTTGCCTAAGTGCCCTTTCAAGTTTTCAATTTAACAAGTTTTTTTTTCTTTTTGTTCCCTTTTGAACTTCTGGAGTTACTGTCTGATCATGCTTTGCTATCTTCCTTGACTTTTTCGTACGGTACTTAGGAGGACTTTCATGTATAAGCTTAAGACTAGGCATAAAAAGAAAGGACTTTTGAAACTCAAAAATCCAAATGCCTCTTGTGTGGCATTTTTTTTAAATTGTTTTATTTTCCTTCAAATTTTCTTCCCCATTCTGACAGTATTTCCTTTTCATTTGAATTTTTTTCTTTTTTTTTCGTGGGGGAATATATATATATTTTTTATGTGGTCGGGCCTGAAGTAACTTCTCAGGTTGTCTACGGACCCTAGAATTTTGGGATTAGACCAAAACGTAGTTCGAATTTTTCCTCCCCTAGGTTGGGTGATCGGGCTAAAAAGAAAAAGGTTATTTTTTTTCAAAAAGACTGCAAAGGGCTGAGAAATGAGATATTTAATTGGGTAGTAGAAAAATTGATTCGATCGAAAATGGCATCTTTAAATGTAGTACCATTTGATTTGGTCAAGGTTGGTTGATTTTGGTAATTTGATTCCATCATGATCTTAAAGTCTGATAGCTTTTCCAGGTAATATTTCTTTGATGATAAATGGACCTCCCCAATTAGGTTTGAACTTCCCTTTGGGGTAAAAAATAAGTACTCGATTCTCTTTCAAATCTGATGGTTTTCCAAAGTAGTGTTTCCTTGCTAATGGATGAATCTCTCCAATTAAGTTCAGACTTCCTCCTATGATCGAGGAGGAATGGTCAATTTTCTTTGAAGTCTGATGGTTAAATCCTTGACTTGTAAGTGGCGAAGTTTGACCTTCTTGTCAAACGTGTGAGCGAATCTTCTCTGATAAGTTTGCACGTGGTACAAAACTCTAACTTGTTTTTCTTCAATCAAGTTTAGTTCTTCGATACGAGATTTACATCTCAATGGGTAAGACTACTTCTATACTTCCATAGTGTGAATGGTAGTTTCTCTGACCAATCTTGAGATAATTGACACATTTTCTTAATGATTACCTTGAGATTCTTATTAGCTACTTCAACTGCTTCATTAGTCTAAGGACGGTAGGAAGATGATTTGTCATGCCGAATCTTGAATTTTGAACATAAAGTAATGACCTAAACTTTGATGTACGACCCATTATCATAGATCAACTCAAAAGGTATCCTCATATCGGCTGATAATATGTGCTTAGATGAACTTTGCAATTCAAGATGTAGTAAAGATAGCGCTAATACATATTCTAACATATTCTTTAATTCCATTGATATGGGCGAGTATCTATTCCCTGTTGAACAACACCCAAGCTTGTACCTAACATATCCTCATAAAATCACATGAACAAATCTTTTGAAATTTCTGAATAAATTCATTATCCCCTCGTGTTCCTCTAGGGATTGGATGGTTTCTATCTGAAATCCTTAGAAATTATTTTTCAAGGTCAATGACCTTTGCTTTCTGATTAAAGGTTGAGTCCGACCCTTATCTTCTTATTCAAGAAAGAAATCTATCAGATTATTAGTTAATTTGTTAATGTGCTCGACAAACTAACTCGATTCGACGGGTAAATAATAGACTCAATCTAAAGAAAACATGAAATTGATGGATTGATAAAAATATTGAACTCGAGCTAACTCAAATGACTCATGAAAACTTAAAACAAGTACCCACAACGAGCTTGATTAGGACTGAGGATTGCTTACAACCGACATGATTGAGGCACTGTGATCTTTAGGGAACAATTGTGTAATTTTGAAAGATTTTGGGGCCATTGCTGACGATTTACTTGGTGTTGACATTCGTTGTAACTGACCGAACTAGTAACCTTAGCAAAACGGTGAACGATTGAGCTTAGGTGTAATGATAACCTTGTAACCCAAGGTTGATTATCAATTTTAGTGTTACCCCCTTAATAACATTTTAATGAATTCTGAGATTTTATTGAATTCTATGCACCAATCCATTAAACAATCCATTCATGCAATGATTATTCAGAAGGAAAATAATTCTATTGCACTTTTGAAAATTATTGACAAATATTGAATAAAAACTTTCACAAATCTGATTATTTTTTGCAATCATTTTATTTTTAGAAAAAAATATTTTAATACTTTTTCAAGGTCCATGCAAAAAAAAGATTTTTTATAAAAATCTTTTTTTTTCTTTAGAAAAAAATATTTCAGAAATTTTCCAAGGTCCATATAAAAAATAAATCTTTTGTAAATCATTTTTCCTTCATTTTCTTTTCTTTTGAAAAATATTTTCCTTCTTTCAAAATGGGTTGGGACCCGAATTAGAAAAATGTTTGAATACCATTTTGATTTGAATGGTCTGACCCATCATGATTGATAGACCGAGTTGGACTGGGTCATTATGGATCATTACCAACATTTAAAATGGATTCTTTATTGGGTTGGTGCACCCAGTGATATGGTAACCTTGAATCAGATTAAACAAAAGGTTGGTTATCTTGAGGACAAAATTGTAACTTCCTGATCTCAATATTTGTAAAGTGCATTTCCAAAAAAGTAACCCCGGAATACCCACGATAAGCTCGAGTCGTGACCTATAAGGAGGTTTCTAGACTTTAGGTTCATTACGTGCAATGCAATTTATCTGGCCACCCTTGCCCAAGTGCACCTAAATACCTCTCGAGCGTACTTAATTAGATGGTACGTGGTGAGTTGGTTTGATATACTGTATAGGTGATAATCTAAGACTCCAACTCAAATCTTTGAAGTCAAAAGTAACCAGTTTAATCCCTAATGGAGATGTGGCGCACGATGCTGAGCAAAAGCACTCTTAAGTCACCTCTCGTCTAGAATAGACGTAGTCTATCCCCTTTATACTGTAGTACATTGGGACAGGATCTCGCTTAGGCACTAATTTTGATCAAGAAGTGTAGTTAGTGAACTTAGATTAACTTTGATATACCGTATAGGTATGAGTCTAGGGTTGGCGATCGGGACATGTGACTGTGTGGCTTACAATAGGACAAAAGTCTCAGGTTGCCCCAGCATGGGTGTATCGATATACCTTTCAGAGTCACCTGATCAAATGGTACTGATGCCCCAGTTTTATATGCCCTAAGGTACGTGACTGGAGTTGTGATTTTCATGAATGACGTTGCATCTCCGGGGAGACCGGGCCACACACTAGTGCTACGTTGGCTATAAGGGACATGCTAGCATGCAATGCAAAGTAATTTAAACGTGCTAGTGGTGTGTACAAATAGGGTGGGGTGTGCTCAGGGCGTTTTTTAGATAAATGAGTCCATAGGCCAGATTAGATCATAACAATATGGATATCACATAAATATTGATCATAAAACATATAAATATCCATAACATCAAAATCAAGATTAATGCACGCACATTTCATATGTATATCATGGCATTTCAGATAGTCAACCAACAAGGATAGCAAAACAATAACTAATCATTGACGAATCACAAGAACAAACTCTTTTATGTATATATATGATCCGATCAAAGACCCCTTTGGGTGACACTAAACAAATCGAGATTTCAATGAATATTAGATTGAGGATAGAATGATAGTTGTGAACATAAGGAGTTATGATTTTTTTTCTTTTTTTACCACGTGGCGAGGTCCACAACAAATTATTTTTTTGAGAAACATGCATACCAAACCTTTTTTGTTCAAAAATTCCCTTAAGTTTGTTATCTAAGAAACTTTGGGGTAAGAATTTGGCTAGCCTGACTAATCCAATAAGATTTTCGATCTTACTAACAGCCATTGGGTCAACACCATAACAACTATCCAATGCCACAAGTTTTATGGAGAATAAAAAAAAAAGAAAATTAAATGACTCTTGAAATTCCATATTTAGAATTAAAATTCAGCGAAGAAAATAATTTTCTTCAAAATTAAATGGATTTCATCATCTAGAACCTTGACGGCATTGGATCATTCTTTTGGGTGTCAAAAATTGAACTCAACATCTCTTAGTAAGGATGAAATTTCACTAATTTAGTAAGACTAGCCTTAATCATTTGGAATTCACCAATTTTTGCTATCAGGAAAATCTCCTTAACAAACTTTAAGTAGGCTCACATATTGGAATTAATTAAATACTCATTGGGATTAAGTCTAACCCTTTCCAAATGTCTAACTTTTTTTTTTAAATGTATGCATTGCTGCCATAACATATCTTCTAAACCTCTCTCTCTTTTTAATATATGTTGCTGCTAGCAACACATAACTCAACACTTTTATATATATATGTTGCCGTCAGCATGACCAACTCACAACTTTTGTTTTTCACATAGGTTGCTGCTAGCCACATAACTCACATGTTCACACCTCACTCAACAATCTCTCTTTCTCCCTCTCTCTTCCTTCAAATTCTAAAATGCTCTCCTCAAACGAAGCTTCATCACCCAAATCATTGAAGTTTTCTGTGTGCTGTCCTCGATAATTATTTCTTGTAAGAGTGCGGCAATTGTACCAAAAGAACACCAGGTCCACACAGAAGATAAATTTTGATCTTTATTATTGGGCTGAGCAGAAGCTCCGAGGGATGGAGGATTCATAGATACAGACTCGGGTTGATTTAAAAAAAAAATTCTCTTTTTATATCTTAGCCTATCTTGCACGATTTGTACACTAAGTCCCTACGAGTTCAAACCTCTCAGATTTTCAAAAGATGGAAGCACCTTTTTGCTGCGTCTTTTTTTTTTTGGATTCTGCTTTTTTTTTTAAAAAAAAAAAAGAAGAAAAAACCAAATTCTATTTTTAAAAATATTTTTTTTAAACAAAACTGAATTCTTTTTTTTTTACGATAAAAAAATTGAATTCTGCCTATTTTTTTTTTTAAAAAGAATTGAATTCTTTTTTTTAACATTTTTTTTAAAACTACCAAAAATCAGATGAACGTACCTCAAAAAAATTAAAGAAATAATAAATAAAAAAATTATTTGTTTATTTTTTTCTTTTAAGATCTTCATAGTTCAACAACCATCATTCTACTTTTAATGAAACTAACCTCTTGAATTATTTAGGGTCATCCCAAGTGACCCTCGATTGAACCATAGAAAATAATATTCCAGAACATCATACTCAAAATCCAATCAAATGATTCCAATAGAAGATAATATAAACCAAAAATATAAAATGAACTAGATAAAAAAAATGGGTCAACAATCATTATTTCATATCATTACCCTCTTGAAATCCTGCATTATTTAGAGTCATTCCGAGTGACCCTAGATTGAATAATAAAAAAAATGTGCCAAAATAAAATATTCACCATTCAAACAAGTAATCAATAATCGAGTAAAAAAGAATGATAAAAAATAAAAAGAAATAAATAACTAAAAATAAAATAAAATAAACTAGGTCGTTATGGCAATGCTTCCCATACTTTGGGCTTTTCAAGTTTGATCCTCAATAATCCCCAGCCGAGTAACCACTGAAAGTGCCCTCGATTAGCAGGGTGTGCGAATCTGCTTTTGAATTTTTGAGGTTTGGGAGTCGCCACCTAGTTATTACAGTCGAGGAACTGAGCATTGACTCTAAATAGATAAAAACAACTAATTTATGAATAAAAAGAAATTATAGTCTAGGGATCACGTTACGCGGTTGGAAGGTGTTAGGCACCAACCTTGCCCGGCAAATGTCAGTCTCTACTATTTCCCAAAAAGGATTACATTGATAAAAATCATAAAACCATTAAATAAAAAATAAGAAATATACCTATATGATAGCAACGATTTGTTCCTTCAGAGCTGGCGGAGAGACTCCCCGTATGAAATTCTTTGCTTTGTTTCTGTCCCTAAATCTACTTCTGATCTCCAAGTTGAGGTATCTAGATCTGAGTGTTTTCTGTGTTTTTTTAAAGGGTTTCTTGATATTTTTGAAAGATTTTTGAGTGTTTTTTGAGTAAAAATTGGGGTTTGGATGATAGGTAGGGAGTTAGGACTTCAAAATTAGGGTTTAGAGAAGGCTAAGGAGACTTTTTGACCTACTTTTTCTAGGGTTTATTTTAACGTGCGAAATTAAGTTGTGGAGGCTCCTATTTATAGATTTTTTTTGGAAGAGTTGGTATTTAATTAGGTTTCTTTTAGATAAGGTGAATTAGGGTTTTGACTTAAGTCTTATTTGATTGACTAGGTTTCTTTCGATTAGGGTTTTAATTAAAGTTTTGAATTAAGTCTTATTTGATTGACTAGGTTTCTTTAGATTATGATTTTAATTCTTACGTACAATGAAAGAATATATTTTTGATTTTTGGTGAACACCCCTTAATTATATTTTAATTCTTTAGGCCCCTAGATGGAGGGATCTTTTAATAAATATCAAGGGGCTCCACTTAAATAAGTGGGCAACCATCAACAATTTTGCCTGAGAGCTTGATTTATTGATTTAAAATTTTTTAATTTTAATTAGGATTTCACTTTACATTAATTAATGTTTTAATTATTAATTTCAAAATTTTAAATTGTTAAAATTGAAAAATTACCATTTTACCCCCGAAGAGGACTTTTGTGTTGAGAAGTCATTTTTTGATGTTTTGACGCACTATCCCTTCAAGCATTCACAATTGCATGGTAGGAAACTGTTGGCGTAAAGGCTCAAAGTTTTGTTATTTATTTTAGGTCAGGTGGCCACAGTTGCATGCCAGGAAACTGGATATCCATTCTCAACTCTGTATTGTTAATTTCTCTTTTGTTTTGAAATAAAATTATATATATTATATATATACGTAGTTATTTTGTAAGTACTTAAAGAGTCTGTGAATGCTTGAAGGGATAATACATCATATCATCCGGAATGGTGTACTATCTTAGGATGTACGGTAGGGACCACCAAACTCATACATGGTATGGGACGTGTATGAGAGTGGAGTGACAATTGGAATCTGGGTCCATTCCCTTCTATCTTTACTAGTGAACGTGTATTGTAAAGGTGGTCGCATATGAATGGAGTGTTTATTTTGGGAGTCACATGCACACCTGATAGGCATAGATGAAGATGATTAGTCAGTGATCACTAACAATTTAGAGTAGTTGAACATTTTGACACATCGAAAAGAGATCCATTGCTTACGGTCACATCAAATGGCTCGCCTGAGCTGGATAAATAATCACCAGTGTGGTAAAAGTAGCGATCGGTCATAAAATCAAGAACTAAAAGTCAGATTTATGTTGTAACATCATATCCCGACTGGAAGCGATCTAGTCATGAATCCCAACTCTCTAATTTCATTACTCCACCATCGAGTAATATGTATCTGTTGTTATATTTTGAATTATAAATTGTAAAGCATGCTTGTCATTTCAATGTTGTCAAAGTATTTGTAAAAATGAAAATGTATAGTGAGTATTGATAATGGATGTATGTGAACTTTTAGACTGTTTAGTTGCTCATCCCTGACTATATGTACCAGTTAATCATATTTTATCTTGTAACGCCTCGCATGTGTTAAAATATTTTAGTATGTTTATTCGTACACGTTAGGTGAGATTATTAATAGGGGCTATTTGTGGACCTACTGGGTAACCATTGTTACTCACCCTTTACTTCCTAATTTTTTTATTTCGGAGCCTGTAGTCAGAGAGACAGTTGTAGAGCCGTCGAGTGAGGATTATCTGGGAGGTCATACTGACGATCAGAGTCCCTTACCCGGTGAGCATCAGGACTATTTCTACTAGTAATCTTTTCATCCCAAGAAGTATATGTAGTTATATGTTTTGGGGGGAGGGGATCGAGTGTTAGGTCTATGTTAAAATGAAGATAAATTTTTGTAATCCAGTATATTTTCACCTTTTTGGGCAACTCTGATCAAATTTTATGATATTCACAAATTTCTAGCTTCCGCATCTTGTATATTTTGGTATATTATTATATACAGGAATTGTTGGTTATTGGCTCATCAATTTTCTTTGTTTTGAGTTCTGGAGAACACTAACATAAACAGAAGAAATTGTCTAAATTTTGAGGTTTGAACTCAGGATTTGTGTTAGAGTTCGACGGGACGCCACAAAAACCAAGCTCTTGTTAGAGTCTAGGACTCTTGACAAAAGAAAAGATTTATGAATTTCTGAGGAGCAATATTCACAATTTCGAGATGATGTGTTTCTCTCGATCTTAAGATTTTAGAACTCAGCTTAGGTATAAAAATTATATGTAAAAGGTTCGTGGTGAACCATAAACCTCTTTGATTGTTTCCACAAAGTTCCTAGGTAGGAACCTTGGGAATGGATGTATGTACGTTGCCAACTACTATAAAATGTTTGCCTTGTATTTGTGAAAATGCATCTATTAATTTAAACTTAGATGAATACATGCTATGAATGAATATTATGCTATATATGACATGTCATAAATATTTATATTATAAGTGAACAACTATTGCGTTGCAAATTAGAGACTTGTTATGAGAATGGATGTAGGCACCATTGCCGAACCATTATAAGTCTTATGTCTCGTGTATATTTTATGATTCCGCAACTTACACTTGAATGGTTTGAATGTCATAAGATGCCATGAATATCAAATAGGTAAATCTTATATAAATGGACTATTGAATGATACGACAAAATGAATGTTTAATTTTCAAGTGTATTTTCATTAAATGCAATTTAGAGACATAAGCACAAAATCAAGGATAAGTGAATGACTTAGAACAAATAGTCACATTATTAATCTAAGTTAAAATTTGGATAAATTGAACAAATTTTTAATTATCTTATTTACCCCTTCTAGGACTAGACACGGTACGAAGTCCGTTATGTTCAAAAAATTCTAAGGGAAAATAGTGATTCTTCGTGTTCGAACTCCTATTAAATTCTTGTGTTTGTATGATTTCATGCCTTGAAGATGGTAGAGGGTGCGGATATCCTAGAACATGTGAATGAGTTTAAATCAGATCTTGGATCAACTATACAAAGTTGATGTTAAGTTGGAAGAAAAAGACAAGGCTTTTATGCTTCTTCCCTCATTTTCAGATTCCTATGACAATCTGGTGACATTGCTTCTGTATAGAAAAGATATGGTGAAACTAGAAGATGTTAAAGCAACACTCCTATCAAACAATCTAAGAAAGAGGCCCAATCTTTAAGGTAATGATTAAGGGTTGATTATTCATGGAGGGAATCATAAAAGAAGGATTTTGAACATGGTATTTGAAAAATAATAGGACTAGATCCAAATGTAAGAGAGAATGGCAACATACAAAACTACATTGTAAGGAATATTTTCACATCAAAAGGGATTATCTAATTCGAGCGAAAAAGAAATAGAAAAAAGTATGGATGGTTTTGGTAGGAAGACCATTGTAGTGGAGGATGAATGTGAATACAAAAATTACCATGTAGATGTTCTAACAATCTCTAAAGATATGCACACTTTTCTCATGATGAGTGGTTATTAGATTTAGATTATTTTGTCTATATATGTTCCAAAAATGAATATTGTCTCTTTGGGTGATGGATCGGTTTGTAATACCATAAAAGTTGGTACGGTAAATATCAAAATATTTGATAGAGTAGTATGAGTATGTACTTTGGGTAGAGTAAATTTTGTCTCAAAAATGCAAAAGAATCTAATATCACATGGCAGGTTAAACTCCATGGGTTGTAGGTATCCAACTGGATGTGGAATAATGAAAGTCACATCTGATTGCATGGTCCTAATAAATGGAGAAAAGTTTGGTAAGTTGTATTGTCTGGTGGGAAATAAAGTGATACGTGGTATTTTCAATACCTTAACGAAAAGATGGAAACTAGATATACAAAATAGTATACATCTTCAGAGAATCTTTTTCGCAAAATGGATTAGAGTTTCCTAGTTGTAGATGATTGTAAGGAAGTTCTTACAATTCAAGGGACTAGTTGCAGTCCTTCTCTAGAGTTGACTAGGCAGTTGATTCAAGGAAACTATACATGTGTATTGGTCATGTGATCGAGAGTCAGACTGACTAGGATGATTCAATAGTATGTGTGTAGTTGGTAGTTTAAAAGGCCAATGGTTGTTTGCGTTGTTAGCAGACATGTGATTGAATTAGGTTGATTCAGATTTGAGGTGGATTTGTGATTATTCCGTCGTCTTCTTATCAGAAATTAATATGTTTATACACTCCTTAACTTGTGGGGGCAAGTAAGGGATCGAACCCAATAGAAAAGGGCTTGTTACCAAGCTAAGCAAAATGAAGTTAATCTAAGTTACTATTTTAAAATCTGATTTTGTATTTTATGAAACAAAAGCGAGTATAAATGTTGTTAGAAAATAAAGCAATAGAAATGGAAATTATACTAAGAAACAAGATAAAAAGGTGATCAGAGTAACCTATGATAAGCAAATAAAACTATATCTAAGTCTATCCTTCCTTTCACTCAACTCCAAGGGCTTGGTATGAGCTCATTGAGTTGGAAAATATAACATAAATCTTGAATGAGATAATACTTAAGACTCCTTTACTCACTAATATGTGAAGTCCCTAATACCAATTATCTAGATTAAACATATTTTATCTTGATCTTATCTAAGTATAAAACATCTAAGTTAAGCATAAGAAGTGTAGAGATTCATCTAAAACTTTGATCCATTAGAGTTGGATAAAACCTTGAAGAGAATCCAATAATCATAAAGAATATAAACACAAAATTAAAAACTTGCTCCTATGCTTCCTCCTCAGTAATGGAGAAAATCTAGCCTATGTTCATTGCACGGATACAAGGAGAAGTCATGGAACCAACACTTTTATTCATTTAGTAATTAGTAACTAAGGTACATTATCTCCTTCTTTGAGAAATTACAGAAATGAAACTTATCTAAAAATGAAAAATTATAGGAGAAAATACCAAGGGCATTAGGGGGAGAAAAGAGAAGGGACAAGAGCCCAAGGACTATTTTCTAATTGGGAAAGCAATCTATTTATAGACATTAGGCTCTCTAAAAGGACCCAAAAATTACCGCCATTACTCTTGCGTATACTATCACGTAAGGAGTATACTGGAGAAATTTTAGGACGATCCATTCGAAGTCCACTGCACCACATGGGATATAGATTGTGTCAAAATGATCCCGAGACATCTGGATCTCCAATTTCGCATGGTTGCTTGATTGGTCCTCTAGATTGTAATGCACACTTTTATTGATTGATTTGCTGGTTCATTTTGATGATTTGATATTTGACTTATACAATGACCACATGTAATTAGTCTTTCGATAAATTCATTAATTTTATGAAATTAAACCTATTTTGCATGGTAGAACATGTAATGAGATAATTTGATGCTTGACATGATTATTTACCTAATATAATAAAATAAGAACGAAAATCGAGATAAATACTTGGAAAAAATACGGATAAATCAGTGTTTTGAGACACTGATCACACCTCCAAACTTATCTTTTTCTAAACTCTTAAAAAATAAGTTACCTCTTTTGCAGGCATCTTGACTACATTTAGCGAATGGAGTAAGGCCTTAAACCTTTAGGTTACCCCTAGTGGACGAATTTTACTCGCGCGGGTTTGTAGAGAATATACCTACAAAATTTGAAACTATTTTTTGAAGTAACAGTGGTCAAAATTAAACTTATATTTAAAAATACAAGTTCTTTTAAGATTTGTCAGTCATTTGAAAGTAATACTTGGTATAGAGTCTTAACTCTTATTTCTCTATGACAAAATTTAGACTTAAATTGACCTTTAAGATATAAGGATTATAACTTAGAAACTTTAGAAATTTGGTTTCTTAGAATGAGTTTCAACCTTCTAACTAATCCAAAATAATTTGATCGACTTAGGATTTAATTCTAAACTTAGCATCCTATCTGGGGTAATGAGAAGTGTGGAAGTTCCCTTTAATACCTCTAAGGGGTTTTATTTGTGATATTCCAGTGTACTCTCATTTTTATACTTGATGGCTTTCATACTACTGAAACTCTAAACTTTTTTACCTTAATTCTTTTGAATCTTTTTTTTTCTTTCTTTTTTCTTGCTCTTTTTCTTTTGTTTTTTTCTTTTATACTCCTTTTTCACTCTTTTATTTAAGAAAAGTAGGCAGTCCTTTTGGAGGTACCCAGTCTAATTCAATGATCGATCTTCAAGACATATTCAACCTGGTTCTATTTTTCTTCTAATCAATCAACCAAATGAACACAGAAGTCAAAGTTCATCAAACCCAATTTTTCTTATACTCTAGGTAGAAAGAAAGTAAAAAAGCTCACTTATTTCAAATTAGATTCTTGGTAATCTTATTAGAAGTAATTAGATTGATTTAGTGTTTTTAACTAAGTGCTTAAAGATACAATCTAAGATCTTGAAAATAATAAAACAAAGTTGCCACCAAAATATTTTTTAAAATTTTCAAATTTTTATGATTTTTGAAATAGAAACTGAAAGAAAATATGTGGAAATTTGACCCTATACACAAACTGAAATTGATAAAAGGAAATGAAGCGGGTTGGATAGCATTTGAAAATGATCCTACAATTTTGTGATACCAACACAATATCCCCTTAAATGAGCCAACACGCCACTCACCATTTTTCACAACATTAATTGTATCCGCCGTATTAATTGTGATCATGTTGCATGATGCCAAGAGCACCATGAAGGATACTATGCTCATAACTTAGGTTAATGGTTCCTAGATTATGTCGGATAACCACACACGAGTATTTTCAACCTACACCGTGTAAACTAGCACAAAATGAAATGACTACAAAAAAGGATTTATGAAAATACTGTCAAAATAGACTTTCTTTTAAATAAAACAGAGGTAGTACATCATTCAGATAAACAAAAACACACAAAAACAACTACTATCAAAGGACCTCCTAACACAATACTTAATAAAACTCCTAATAAAGCACCTAATGAAAAGTCTAATCCCTATAAGCTCTACCTCTAGCAGTGGTTATTTCAAACTCTTGTACCTTCTAACACTGTTTAACTGCATTTAGTTTTCGCTCTAGCACTTTCTGCCCTTTATAAAGCTTACCTATCCCTTTGAAATTTTTTGTAAATGCCTTCTAGAGGACATGGTTTGACATCATCCAAGAAAGATGTGTCCTCAAAGTTTGGGCTAGAAGACCTAGCCTCGTTTCCTCCGACTTTATTGAACTCTTGTCGTGGTCACGCATAGCCACCAACACTCCCGTGCCCTTCAAAGTGCTCAGGTATCAACTGCCGTAAACCTAGGGCACACTTTGCGAAAGACAACACACCTTTAAAATCTGATAGTTGTGTTATCTCACCATGGGGCGCTAGCACTACCATTGACATACCTATATGTCGCTCGAGAATTTAACAGGCCAAGTGTGGGAAAATCATGAGAGCCCTTGACTACACCCTTGATCAGTGGGGTGCGCGGATCCGCTTTTGACCTTTGAGGTTTGGGAGTCGCCACCTAGTTATTATGGTCTAGGAACTGAACATTAACTCTAAAAGGTAAAAGAAACTAATATACGAAAAATAAGAAACTAAGTCTAGGGGTCACGTTACGGAATTGGAAAGTGTTAGGCACCAACCTCGCCCGGCAAACACCGGTCTCTACTAATTCCCAAATAAAACTACATTGCTAACTAGACATAAATAATAATAATAATAAAAAAAATAAAAATAGTTACATTTTCCAAACGTAACGATTTTACTCCCTCAGATCTGATAGAACAACTTCTTGTACAGTATTCCTCACTTCATTCTATTGCCGGATTTGATTTTGGATATCTAAGTTGAGGTATCTTCTTCTTGTATCTGTGAGTTTTCTAATTTTTTTTATGGATTCTAAGGTATTTTAGAAGGGTTTTTGGGTGTTTTTTTGAGCTAAAGTTGGGGTATAGATCTTAGGTAAGGAGTTAGGACTTCAAAATTAGGGTTTATGGGAGGCTAGGAAAGCTTTTTTGACCAATTTTTTCTAGGATTTTTATTATTTGATGCGAAAATAGGTTGTGAGGACCCCTATTTATAAATTTTTTTACAGTGTTTGTTTAGATAGAATTAATATTTAATTATAATTATTTTAGTTAGAGTTATATTTTAATTTGAATTATTTTAGGTAGAGTTATATTTTAGTTAGAATTCTATTAAATAGAGTTATTATTTAATTAGGATTGTTTTAAATAGAATTATTATTTAATTAGAACTCTATTAGGGTTTTGACTTTTGGTCTTATTTGACTAACTTTAAGATTTTGACTTTAGTCTTACTTGAGTGACTTTAATATCTTGACTTTAGTCTTATTTGATTGAATTTAGTCTTACTTGATTGACTTTCATTTTTTGGAGAACCCCCCTCTCTTATATCTTTAATTCTTTGGACCCCCAAATGGAGGGGTCTTCTAATAAATATCTAGGCAACCATTAACAGTTTTGCCTAAAAGCCTGATTGATCGATTTTTTTGGTTCAAATTTTTAAATTAATTTTATTAATATTTCACTTTAATTATTTAATGTTTTATTTACTAATTTCAAAAATTTTAATTATAAAAATTGTAAAATTACCGTTTTACCCTCAGAGAGGACTTTTTATGTTTCAAGTCAATTTTTAATGTTCTAGGATGTTTTAGAATCGATTTGTCATAAGGAATTCAATGGAAATATTGGTTTGTGTCATTTATGAATATTTTTGTGTGGAATGGTCGTGAACTTTATGAGGGGCATTTTCGTAATTTTATCAAATTTTGTGAAAATTGGCGAAATGATTTATTTGGTTTCGATTTGTTATTTTATGTGTTTGAATGAGTTTTCCTAAGCGTAATGTAAGCTCTAGGGATATTTTAAGGTTAGGGGTATTTTGATAATTTAGTCATTTTTTAGTGATTTTTATCGTGAAGCTTCTTTTTATTTGAAAAATGATGATTTCTAAGCTTTTGGGATTATATTTTCCTATCGTAGCGCGATTTTTATAGTTTTGTCAATTCGAGATACCTCATCCGAATTTCTAAAACATATCTGGTAACAAAATAAAGTATTAGAATAAACATTCATCATTGGGAACCGTTGCAATCAGGTTGACGAGTTGATTAATCAGGTGAGTACAAAAATGGGGTGTCTACAGATGCCCCTCTTTGATAGAGGATTGAAGGAAACTAGATAGCAAATCTATTTTGGTAGATAATGTGATATCCGAATGCCAAAGCTAGTGACAGTTCATTTTGCAACCTGATTTAGCAATTCGTCGGGATGTTCAGATCCTTGAGCGTAAAACTCTCCCCGAACTAAAAGGTTGTCAGGTCATCGAGCGAAAACTCTCACTGATAGTGTTAGATCCTTGAATTTTAGAAAATTCTCCTTGACAATTGTAACAACTGTGAAGTGTGTGCACTTAAAATCTGAGATAAATTTCAAAGAGTTTAAGTTGGAACTGAGTAAAATCTGAGCACAAAGTAAATATAAATTGAGCATAATCTGAGCATAGACTGAGCATAAATTAAGCATAATTCCGAGAAAACCCTCGGCAGCAACTGAGCCTACTTTCGAGAAAGTCCTTGGCGGCAATTGAGCATAGTTCCGAGAAAACCCTCGGCAGCATCTGAACATAGTTCTGAGAAAACCCTCAACGGCATCTGAGCATAATTCCAAGAAATCCTTGGCGGTAACTGAGCATAATTTCGAGAAAACCCTCGGCGGCATCTGAGCATAATTCCGAGAAACCCTCGACGGTAACTGAGCATAATTCCGAGAAAACCCTCGGCGGTAACTAAGCATAGTTCCAAGAAAACCCTCGACTGCATCTGAGCAAAATCCAAGTTAACCCTTGGCAAAAACTAATCAAAATCCAAGATAACCCTTGGCGGAAACTAAGAAAAATCCAAGATAACCCTTGGCGATAACTGGGCAAAATCCAAGTTAACCCTTGACGGAAATTGAGCAAAACTGGCTGAGGAATGAATGCATTTTGGAAAGAAAGAATGAATCTAGAGAAGAATGATTAAAATGAATCTGGATGAGATTGAAAATGAATCTGGAGAATAACGATTGAATCGGGGAATGAATGAATAAATCTGGAAGATAATGAATCTGAAAGAAAATGATCGAATCTAGGAATGAATAGATCTGGAAAATGATTAATGAATCTGGGAATGAAAGAATGACCTATCTCCTACTCTAGGTAAATAAGTTATTCTTTGCGCAAAAACCAAAATATGAATCAGGAACGCTTTTGTTTGACCCTCAAGAGTTTTTTTTTCAAAAATTTTATGAATTTAAAACCTGAGTTTTTATTTCCTTTTAACCTCAAGGGTTTTTCGAAAAAACGGTTATCAAGAGGGTAACCTTAAGTTTGGAGTTCCCATTATCTTTTAGGATTAACATTGCTCAAAAACAAAATACCCCTATTTTGACAATAAACATGGCATTGGAGATAATTGAATACATCATGCAAAAAAAATGCCCCTAGTATAAGGGGGAAACTACATATTTAGAGGAAAAAGAAAATGCCCCTTTGTATGAAGGTTTAAAATATTTGATTACCACAAGCGCAATAAAGATCCAACTTTTAATTTTGATTAATTTTATAGAAGATTTTGAGTCAGGCTCAGTAAAATATTTCCTTTTGAGACTCATCATAGAATTCACCCTTCTCTCCCTTGGTTCACTTGGGGAAGTAAAAATTTTCAAATCGATCGTAGATAAGATACTTGTGGCTTCTGAGTCTCTGTTTGGTTCAAACTGGGTATTGAAACTTGATTATTCACACTTCAAATGTCTCGGCTCAAACCTCCTGAGATTTTATTATGTTTTTCTTTGTTACTTGTTACTCTAACTTTTGCCTAGATTGCCTTTTCAGGTTTTCAATCTAGCGAGTTTGCTTTAAGTTTTGCCTAGGTCACCTTTTCAGGTTTTCAATCTAGCGAGCTTTCTTTTTTCTTTGCTCTGATTGTTGCCAAGACTGTCCTTTCGGATTTTCAACCTTGCGACCTTGCCTTAGTTTTTTTCCTAAGTCGCCCTTTTCGGATTTTCAACCTAGCAGGCCCCTTTTTTTTCTTCTTTTTTTTCTCTTTTTCTTCCTTATGGAATTGCTGTCTGATCATGCTTTGCTATCTTCATTGACTTTTCGCACGGTACTTAGAAGGACTTTTATAGGTAAGCTTAGGACTAGGTATAAAAAAAAATTTGATTTTGAGGCTCAAAAACCCGAATGCCCCTTGTGTGGCATTTCTTTTATTTTACTTTGAATTTTCTTCCCTATTTTGAAGATATTTCTTTTTTTCTTTTGAATTTTTCTTGGATTTTTTTTTTTTGGAAATAGATTTTTTATTTTGATGTGGTCGGGCCTGAAGTAACTTCTCAGGTTGCCTACGTACCCTAGAATTTTGGGATCAGATCAAAACGTAGTTCGAATCTTCCCTCCCTTAGGTTAGGTAATCAGGCTAAGAAATAAAAAGGCATAATTTTTCTTTTTGAAAAGGCTGCAAAGGGTTGAGAAATGATATATTGAACTGGGTAATAAGAGAATTGATTCGGCCGAAGATTGCCTCCTTAAATGTAGTACCGTTTGATTTGGTCAAGGTTGGTTGGTTCTGGTAATTCGATTTCATCATGATCTTGAAGCCTGATAGCTTTTGCTGGTAATATTTCCTTGATGACGAACTGACCTCCCCAATTTGGTTTGAACTTCCCTCTAGGGTCAAAGATGGGTGCCCGATTTTCTTTGAGAACTAAATCCCCGACTTGTAAGTGACGAGCTTTGATCTTTTTGTTAAACGCACAAGCGACTCTTCTTTGATAAACTTGCACGTGATACAAAGCTCTAAGTTATTTTTCTTCAATCAAGTTTAATTCTTCATACCATTGACGAACCCAATCTGTTTCTAACAATTGACTTTCTTTGAAGACCTTGAGATATGGGATTTTCATTTCAACTGGTAAGATTGCTTCCATATCATACACTAGAAAATAGGGGGTGACTCTAGTGGAAGACTGTATTGAAATATGATATGCCCCTAATGTGAATGGTAACTTCTCTGACCAATCCCGGTATGATTGACACATTTTCCTGATTATTATTTTGAGACTCTTATTAGCTGCTTGCTTCAACCGTTCCATTAATTTGAGGATGGTAGGGAGATAATATAATGCCGAATATTAAACTTTGAACACAGAGTGATGACCTCGACTTTGAAGTGTAACCCGTTATCAGATATCAATTCCAAAGGTACCCTGTATTGACTTATGATAGATGCAGTGAGGACAGCAATGATACGCTTTGTAACATCTTCTTTGATCTCGTTGGTGTTTTCATTTCATCGAGCGAGTATCTATTCCATGCGGACAACACCCAAGCTTGCACCTAACATATCCTCATCAGACCACGCGAACAAGTCTTTTGAAATTTATGAGTAAATTCATTATCCCCTCGTGTTCCTCTAGGGATAAGGAGGGTTTCTATTTGAATCTCTTTAGGAATTATTTGTTCCGATGTCAATGACCTTTACTTTTTCTATTAAAAGTTGAGCCCGACTCTTATCTTCTTGCTCAAGAAAGAAATCTATCCTTGAAGCCACATTAGTAGTTAATTCGTTAATACGCTCTAGGTATTCAAAAATTTCCTTTATTCAAATGGGGAGATAGACGTCGTTCTAGACTTGGCAAACGAACTCGACCATAGAAAAGAGTAGACTCAATCTAAAGGAGACATGACCTTGATGGATTAATAAAAAAAAATTGGACTCAAGCTAAACTACATGATTCATGAAAACTTGAGACAAGTACCCACAACGGGTTTGATTACAGACTATGGACTCGAGATATTGCTTACAACCGGTAGGACTGAGGTACTATGATCTTGAGGGAACAACTGTGTAATTTTGAAAAATTCCGAGGCCATTTTTGACTGTTGACTTGATATTGACGTTTGTTCTAACAGACCGGATTTACAATCCTAATTAGAAGATGGACGCTTGAGTTTGGGCGCAATGATAATCCTATCAAAAGTGAATTCCAGTGTTACCCCCCCCCCCTGATAAAATTTTAAATGAACCTTGAGATTTTATTGAATTCTGTGTACCAATCCATTAAACAATTCATTCATGCAATGATTATTTTAAAAGAAAAATGATTTTATTGAATTATTGAAAATCATTGACAAAAATATTTTCATTGAATAACAACTTTCAACAAATTTGATTATTTTTTGCAAGTCATGTTCTTTTTAGAAAAATACATTTTAGTAAATTTTCAAAATCCATGCAAAAAAGAAAATTTCCAAGGTTTATGCAAAAATATATCTTTTGTAAATCATTTTTTTTTCTGAAAAATATTTTTCTTCCTTTTCTTTTTTTGGAAAACATTTTCTTTTAGAAATCTTTTTTGGGAAAGCATTTCCTTTTGGAAAATCTTATTCTTCTGGAAAACATTTTACTTTTGGAAAGCATTTCTTTTCTAGAAAATATTTTACTTCTGAAAAATATTTTTCTTCTTTTAAAATGGGTTAAAAATCCGAATTAGAAAAAAGTTTGAATTTCATTCTGATTCAAATGGCTTGGCTCATAATGATCGTTGGATCGAGATGGACTGGGTCAAGTTTAAAATGGATTTTTTATTGGGTCGTTGCACCCATTTTAATCAAGTAAAACAAAAAAAACTTTAATCCTTAAGGACAACCATACATTCTAATCTCATCACTCATATACATTCTGATCTCATCACTCACATACATTCATCATAAACAACCCGGGAACACCTACGATAAGTTCGAGTCGTGACTTACAAGGGAGGTTTCTAAACTCTAAGCTTACTACGTGCAATGCAATTTTATCTGGCCACCCTTGCCCCAATACACCTATATACCTCTCGAGCGTACTTAATCAAACGGTACGTGGTGACTTGGTTTGATATACCGTATAAGTGATAATTTAAAACTCCAGCTCACTTTTCTGAAGTAAAAAACAACATGTTTGATCCCCAGTTGAGAGGTGGCGCATGATACTGAGCAAGGGCCTACTTAAATATTTCTCGTCTAGAATAGACGTAGTCTATCCCCCTTGTACAGTAGGATACAACGGGGCAGGATCTTGCTTAGGCACTGATTTTGACTAAGAAGTGCAATTGGTGAACTTGAATTGTCTTTGATATATCGTATAGGTACGAGTCTAGGGTTGTAGCTTTCATAAATGGTTTAGTATCCCACGACGGGACCGACCACGTACTAGTACTACGTTGGCAAACGGGACATGTGACTGTGTGGCTTACAATAGATCAAAGGCTCAGGTCGCTCCAGCCTGGGTGCATCGATATACCTTTTAAAGTCACCTGATCAGACGATAATAATGCCCTAGTTTGATATGCCCTAAGGTACGTGACTAGAGTTGTGGTTTTCATGAATGACATCGCATCTCCGAAAAGATCGAACCACACACTAGTGCCACGTTGGCTATATTGGACGTGCAAGCGTGTAAAACAGTAAACGTGCATGTGGTGTGTGCAAAATGGGATGGGGTGGGGTGTGCTCGGGAGCTTTTTCCAAACAAATGGGCCAAATCAAACCAATCAAAATATGGACATCACATTAAATCCATAGCATCGAGATCCACATCAAGACATGCACATCAAAGTGTATAATAATCAAGATCATGGCATATGTAATAGCAATCAATCTGAGAAGTGAAACAAAGAGCAATGATGATCAATTAATTAGAATAGCATGGAAATAATATCAATCATTAATATAGGCACAAAATTTTTCCTTATGGTCAAATTGGGGATCACTTTAAGTGACTAAAAATAATTTGAGATTTCTGTGAACATTAAAGTGATGGTAGATTAATAATTGTAGAGATAAGGAGTTATGACTTTTTTTTGTCTTTTTTTTTTAAACGCTTTTTTTTTTTTTTTTTTTAAACTTTTGTTTTTTTAAACAATTTTTTTAAAACTTTTTTTTAATATTTCTTAACTTTTTTTTTTTAATTTTCTTTTTTTTTGTAACGTTTTTATTTTTATTTTCTTTTTTTAACATTTTTTTTTATTTTCTTTTTATTAAACCATTTTTTTTTTCTTTTCTTTTTTTTTGTAAAACTTTTTTTTAACTTTTTTTTATTTTTATTTTACTATTTATTTTTTTAAGTTTTTCTTTCCTTTTTTAACGTTTTTTTTTTTTGTTTGTTTGTTTTTTTTATTTTTAATGTTTTTCAATTTTTTTTTAAGTTTTTTTTTTAACATTTTTTTTTAATTTTTTTTTTTGTAACGTTTTTTTTATTTTTTGTTATTTTTATTTTTAAGTTTTTTTTAACATTTTTTTTAAATTAATTTTATTTTTATTTTTTTCAATTTTTTTTTAAGTTTTTCTTTTTTTAATTTTTTTAACTCTTTTTTTTAACTTTTTTTAAAAACTTTTTTTAACGTTTTTATTTTATTTTTTATTTTTTAACGTTTTTATTTTTTATTATTTTTTCAATTTCTGTTTTTTTAACGTTTTTTTCTTTTTAACCTTTTTTTTTTATTATTTTTTTTACGTTGTTTTTTTTTTAACGTTTTTTTATTTAAATTGTTTTTTTTAACGTTTTCTATTTTAAAATTTTTTTTTAACGTTTTTTTTTGGTTAAATTTTGTTTTTCTTTTTAACCTTTTTTTTTTTAAAATCTTTTTTTTACGTTTTTATTTTTGTATTTTTACATTTTTTTAACGTTTTTATTTTTTATTTTTTATTTTATTTTGTTATGTTGTTTTTTTTGTATAAAACATTTTTTTTAAATGTTTTTCTTTTTAATGTTTTTATTTTCGAACGATTTTTTTTTTCAAGCCGTTTTTTATTTATTTATTATTTCTTTTTAAACGTTTTTTTTTAACTTTATTTATTTATTTTTAAACTTTTTTTTGCTTTTAATAAATGTTTTTGTAATTTTTTTTAAAAAATGTTTTTTCTTTTTTTGTTTTTAACGTTTTTTTTTTTAATTTTTTTTTTAAAACGATTTTTTTTTAAACGTTTTAAGTATTTATTTTAAAATTTTTTTGTTTTTAATTTTTTTGAAAGTGTTTTTCTTCTTTTTTTTTGTAATGTTTTTTTTAAATGTTTATTTATTTGTTTATTTTGAATGTTTTCTTTTAAAAAAAAAATTTCAAAACGTTTTTCTTCTTTTTTTTTTCCTTTAAAATTTTTTTTTTAAACGTTTTTTTTTGTTTTTTTTCTTTTTTTTTTATAATAAAAAAATCTAACATCACCCCATATCTTATCAATTTACTGCTAACATTATCCATCATCAATTCATATGTCAATTTAAATCTTTCATTATTTAGGGTCATAAAAAAGTGACCCTTAATTGAACCATAAAAAAAATTGTCAAAACAAAGTATCTAAAATTGAACCAAAAGATACTAATAAAGGATAATACAGACCCAAAAATAATTAAAATAAAAAAATGAGTCATTCCCCATGTCATTAACCTTTGATATCCTGCATTATTTAGGGTCATACTGAATGACCCTAAATTGAACCATAACAAAGATGTGCCAAAAAAAAAATATTCAACATTCCAATCAATGATAACCAATAGAGCCAAAAGAATGATAAAAATCAAAATAAAAAAATAAATAACTAAAAATAAAATAAAAAATTAGGTCCTACTGGCAATGCTCCCATATTTGGGGCTTTTCAAGTCTGATCCTCAATAATCCCCAACAGAGTCGCCACTGAAAGCGCCCTAGATCCGCGGGGTGCGCGGATCCGCTTTTGACCTTTGTGGTTTGGGAGTTGCCACGTAGTTATTACGGTCTAGGAACCGAACATTAACTCTAAAAGGCAAAAGAAACTAATCTACAAAAAATAAGAAACTAAGTCCGGGGATCACGTTACAGAGTTGGAAGGTGTTAGGCACCAACCCCGCCCGACAAACGCCGGTCTCTACTAATTCCCAAATAAAACTACATTGCAAACCAGACCTAAATAATAATAATAATAAAAATAAAAATAGTTACATTTTCCAAACGCAACGGTTTTTTTTCCTCAGATCTGATAGAATAACTTTTTATACAATATTCCTCACTTCGTTCTATTACCGGATCTGATTTCGGATCTCTAAGTTGAGGTATCTTCTTCTTGGATCTGTGAATTTTCTGAATTTTTTTTATGGATTCTAAGGTATTTTAGAAGGATTTTTGGGTGATTTTGAGATAAAGTTGGGGTATGGATCTTAGGTAAGGAGTTAGGGCTTCAAAATTAGGGTTTATGGGAGGTTAGGGAAGCTTTTTGACCTATATTTTTCTAGCATTTTTATTATTTGATACGAAAATAGGTTGTGAGGACCCCTATTTATAGATTTTTTTTAAATGTTTGTTTAGATAGAATTAGTATTTAATTATAATTATTTTAGGTAGAGTTATATTCTACTTAAAATTGTTTTAGGTAGAGTTATATTTTAGTTAGAATTCTATTAAATAGAGTTATTATTTAATTAGCATTGTTTTAAATAGAATTATTATTTAATTAGAACTCTATTAGGGTTTTGACTTTTAGTCTTATTTGATTGACTTTAAGATTTTGACTTTTAGTCTTACTTGATTGATTTTAATATCTTGACTTTTAGTCTTACTTGATTGACTTTAATTTTTTGGAGAACCCCCCTCTCTTATATCTTTAATTCTTTGGACCCCCAGATGGAGGGGTCTTCTAATAAATATCTAGACAACCATCAACAGTTTTGCCTGAAAGCCTGATTGATCGATTTTTTTGGTTCAAATTTTTAAATTAATTTTATTAATGTTTCACTTTAATAATTTAATGTTTTATTTATTAATTTTGAAAATTTTAATTATAAAAATTGTAAAATTACCATTTTGCCCTCGGAGAGGACTTTTTGTGTTTCAAGTCAATTTTTGATGTTCTAGGATGTTTTAGAATCGATTTTTCGTAAGGAATTCAATGGAAATATTGGTTTGTGTCATTTATGAAATTGTGTGTGGAATGGTTGTGAACTTTATGAGTGGCATTTTCGTAATTTTGTCAAATTTTGTGAAAATTGTCGAAATGATTTATTTGGTTTCGATTTGTTATTTATGTGTTTGAATGGGTTTTCCTAAGCGTAATGTAAGCTCTAGGGATATTTTAAGGTTAGGGGTATTTTGATAATTTGATCATTTTTTAGTGATTTTTATCGTGAAACTTCTTTTTATTTGAAAAATGATGATTTCTAAGCTTTTGGGGTTATATTTTCCTATCGTAGCGCGGTTTCTATAATTTTGTCAGTTCGAGATACTTCATCCCGATTTCTGAAATATATTTGGTGACAAAAAAAAACATTAGAATAAACATTCATCATTGGGAACCATTGCAATCAGGTTGACGAGTTGATTAATCAGGCGAGTGCAAAAATGGGGTGTCTACAGTCCCTTTTTGGGCTTGATACAGACATTGACCAGAGTCTCTAGAATGAGATGGTACATGCAAAAGGTGGGATCCCTAGTCTGGATCGCATGCATGATGTACATGTGCTTTGTAAAATGCAAACTATGGTTTTGCATCCTTATGATATTCAATGCCACCCATTGCCAACAAAGGTATTGATTTGCTCGAAAACTCTTGGATAGTAATCCTCCACTCCCCTTACTAATCTGTTGAGAATCGAGTCCTAATCGAGTGATAAAAAACTCAAATGGATGACGGGTATGGTAAGTTTCATCCTTTATTTTTGTAATTCCTAAGATCACATTGATATCCTCAAAACCAATGACAAACATGATACCACATAACTCGACAGTGAGCGAAGAGTATCGATATTGCCTGAAATAATGGACTCATAAAAATCTTTCACTAATTCTTTGCAATAGGTTTTGGAACCAATGTAGAACAAATTGTTCCACCCTTGTTCGGTGATGGTCTCACGAAACCACGTTCCATTGATGCCTTGGAAGTAATGGCTGAAAATAGATTCCTAAAAAATTGTTCGTTTGGAAGAAGTCATGAGTACCACTACAATTAGGATGGTCAAACAATCGATCTGTAGAAAACATACTCTACTTGTTGATCAAAGGACTGTGACGCAGTAGATGTTGATTATGATGCAGTGATTATGATGGAGTTGATGATGTAGTGGCTGGGAGATGATCGTTATTAGGTGTTGACTGTGTGGATTACCTCTAAGTTGCATAGAAACAGTTGAAGAGGGAGATCTAAAAAATGTCTTCTTGATGGCTATGGTATTGGAGGAATTTGGAGAGTGGAGGTTGAGAAGAAGACATTTAGAGATTTAGGGTTTCGTTAGTGCTTTAGGATTGATGGAAAATTTCCAAATTGCCCTTATGACAACCAAAAATCCTAAATTGCTAAAACAACAATCCTAAAATGAAAGAAATATTAATTAAGTAAATTCTAAATTGCTAAAAAGTCCTAAAAACTGAAAACAAAAGAAAATCACATTACCTAAGGTTTTGGATGGGAAGGTAGCTATGAGTATCACTTAATGTGATAAGGGATCAACTCGTCACTTTTTAGCACATAGAGCTTGGGTGCATCGGGTTTGTTGTCCCAATTCGTTAGTAACTATTTGAAGGGGGCCAGCAAGGGAAAACCAATCAACAAGTAGACTATTCTTTTTTACTAAGTGTTGTGCAACCCTAAACATATGAGATCAATTATGATTTTTCTTTTAGAACATACAACTTTGGTTCCAAATTGGTAACTATTCTCGATGAGAAAAATGGCCGAGTTCTAGGACTAATTGAAGTGAAAAACTATAGTACTCATCCAAAACTTCTAAAAATACTAAAACAAAAATAAAAAGTATGGGTTGCCTCCTAAAAGCGTTAAGTTTAACATCTTTAGCTAAACAAAAACTCTATAAAGCTTGATAAATCGGATTATCGAGGAGAAAAACTTCCTCTAGTGGTACACACTCGAGATATGATTTGAGGCGCTGGTCATTCACTTTGAAAGTGGATCTGTCCTTAGGATTAAGGACTTCAATAACACTACGGTTGTAAACTGTTTGGATAATATATGGGCCAATTCAGTGAAACTTGAGTTTTCTTGAAAAAATGTGGAGTTTGTTGTCGTACAACAAAACTCTTTGACCTGGTTTGAAATTTCGTTGAAGAATGTGTTTATCGGGATAAAATTTTGTACGCTCATTATAGCGTTTAGCATAATCACAAGAGTCATTCTGATCTCTTCTAATTCATCGAGTTGTAATTTACGATTTTCACTATCTTTATCGAGATCAAAGTTAAGGCACTTGACTGTCCAATATGCTCAATGCTCAAGTTCTACAGGGAGATGACAGAAATTGAGGTGAACAACACGAATATCGAGATCAATGGCATGAAAATCGAGGTTGGATGTAGTTGATGGAAGATAAATCTAACTCTAACTCGATAAAACCTCGAGTGCAATACGTTGAAACCCACTGGCTAATTTTTTTTTATGGAAAATGAAGAAGAAGAACGAAAAACAAGGATCAAAGGCTATGAAGTTGTAAAGTTCGTCGACGCTGACAACTTTCTCTTCTTTGTCGAGGATCATCGAAGTCTTGTTTGCGATAGATCTTAATGTAAAGAGGGTTGAAACCCATGGTTTTCAAATCATCTCTAATGGTTGAGTGTGTTTCGTTGGAGAAGAAAATGAAATAAAAGAAAGGTTTATTCTTTTATATAAAGAATAAGTGGGATGAAATTGGTACTTTTTTAATTTGTTATATTGTTGCTAGTAGTTCGATTTTTAGGGTTTGAAAATTGAAAAATGAATACTTCATTCTTTATAATATTTCGTTGTGGATCTAATGGTGCGATCATATTCTATCAATTCTCGTTTTAACAAAAATTCACCTTTTTTAGGCCCCGTCCAATACAAAAATTGAGAATTTCATAACTTTTTTGTTCGAACTCGAATTTGAGCATGCTTATAGGTTAAAATATATTTTTAGGTTATTTTGAATCCAATGGAGAAGTTAGATTTCATTAAAAATTATCAGAATAAAATCTAAAAGTTTTATCTGAACTCACACTTTCAAAATTTTCTCAAATTTTCACTATTTGATTTTTTTCCTTGAGATATGAATTAAAATTCGAGGTATTACATAAAATCCATTAGCAGTACCCATACTATAAAATTTTCATTTTATTACAATTCAAATTGATAAACTTGAAATAGTAAACATGATTTTTATATTATAATTCAAAATAATACAGTAGATACATAATACACAATAGTGGAGTAGTGGAATTAGAGAGTTGGGTTTCTACGAATAGATAGCTTCCAGTCGAGACATCATGCTCTAATATTTCACCAGTGTGGAACTCCATCGTTAATTCCTAATTTTGTGGTCAATCGTTGCAACTTACCACACTTGGATGATCATTTATCCAACATAGGTTGGTTGTTTAAATGTTACCATAACAAAACAGGTCTTTTCACGATGTGTCAAGACATTTGACTACTCTAGACTGTTAGTGATCACTAACTAGTCATCTTTGTCTATGCCTATTAGGTGTGCATGTGATTCCCATTATACATCTCTCCTTATGTATGATCTGTGGCGTCCTGCCAAACACTAACACTGTAGACACCCCAATTTGAACGGGCCCTTACTCGAAAGGGCCCAAAAACAGCGATTTTCCGATAAATTTGGCCAACGGGCCTCGAAGGCCCGAAGCATTAAAATCCGGCATTTTCACCAAAATCGAAGCCTCTAACACCTATCAATGGATTAGTAGGTCCACCAAAAGCTCAACATGCTCCGCTCCATTCAAAATACTGATTTTCCAACAAAATAGGCCAACGGGCCTCTAAAGCCCAAAATGCTAAAAATGGCAATTGGATTGAACCGAAGCCCTTGAGACCACCCAGTAGTCCAAGGGACTCACCAAGAGGGTTGTGACCCATCCTACACGTGCTCGACCTCACCGCACCTCCTTTATAGCCAAGAAAAAATCGAACGATTGATTAAACTCTCCAACGGGCCTAAAAGGCCCAATTCGCCAACACGTGACATTTTCGATCAAATCGATGATTGCAAAAATCCAAAAAATTAAAAAAATTAAAAGCGTGAGACTTGGGATACCTACCCTCCATCTATCGCCTACCACTCCGCCTCGAAATTCACAAATACCCTAAACCCACCTAAGGCCCACAAGTCCTCAACTCTTTCCTAAACCTTTTTTCCAATCTTATCCCTAACCCAAAATCAACTCCACACCACCTAAACCTAAAACCATCCTACCTTCAAAAACCCAATCCAAAACAAACCCAATCCAAGTCAAAATAATCCACAACCCTCCTAAACCCAAGCCCAACACTTAAAAGCCCATAAACCTATCCAATTAATTATCCAACCCACTACCTTAACCCATTATCCATTATTCACATCAATCAATCATAATCTTCACATCAAAAGATGACACATGTCATCACCATCCTTCACCTCCCTCATCTCATCACCCATCCCCATAACCATTCTCTAAACAACTCATCTAACACATCACTTCTCTCCAAAATCACCTCAACCCATACCCTACCCTAACCTAACCTATCCCCATTCTCTAACCACCAACATCACCAAAACCCATACTCAACATACCCTAACACCATCATCGCTCCACACATCAACAACCACCACATCCACAACCCATATCTACACCCATCATTTTCCTTAAAACACTCCACAAAAATCACCTCAAATACTTCATTCATCATCAATCAACTAACCCATTCCTCTCTCTAATCAAACAACCCCTATCAACTAATCAATCAATCTCATTCCTCACCTTCTCATCATGATTGTCACATGGCATCATTTCCTTATTCTCCCAAAAACCAACCAACCAATCTCTTACATTACCCATCCCTCCACCTTACCCTTTTCATCAACCTAATACTCATTCCTTAAACAACTCTCTTACACCCCCACTCCTCCCATCAACCATCACTCATCTCATCCCACCCAACACTCTACCCAAATGGATTTGGGTAGGATCCAAACCATTTGGGTTGAAATACAATCCATTTTCATTCTTTACAAAATTACCCCTAAATTCACTCCAAATTTCATACCCCCATCTTCTAAAAATCATGCCATTCTCTATCCTCTCAACTCTTCACCCCATTATACCCCCAAACCTCCTCCAAACACCTATAAATACCTCCCCTCTCATCCCAAAAATGGTTACCAAGTCTCACAAGAAAAAATATTTTCTCTACTCCTCTTTATCACTCTCTCATACTATCTTCTAAAAAAGAAATTTCACTTTCATATTACACTAAGGATTTAAGAAGCATAGAAGAAGAAGGAAGGAAAGAAAAAAAATGAGAACCTTGAAGATTCAAGGTGGGTTCAAGACTTTCTCCTCCCCTCTCTCTCTAATCTTCTTCTCTTCCCTCTTCTACCATCTCCCTTCTTTTCATTTTATTTTTAAACAAGTTGAGTATGAATGGATCCCAAGGCTAAGGTTCATAAGGGTCATTCCCATTAATGGAACGACCCTATGATCAAGCCGAAAGTGAATTCCTATCAAGGGTACAAATCACCTCCACGTGGCACTTATTTTCTAATATTTTGTCAAAATCAAAGTAACCGAGTTGTATAGAGGTTACCGCCATTTGGCGGGGAGAAAAGGGTGCCTAACACCTTCCCTTTTCTCCAACCGAACCGCTTGCCCGAATCTCTAGGTTTGATCAACCCTATCCGTTGCGAGTCACTAACGCCAAAGAATGGCAATTTTTCGAACAGAACACACCGGGTGACCATTCACACCCCTTTTCAATTTGAATCGTGGCGACTCCAATTTTAGTAGTTGTGGCCGTCGTAATGACGAAAACCACGTAGCTACAAACACAAATCCAGAGGTCGAGCCTTGAAGTTTGGATAGTTTCCTCCATTTATGTTAGCATTCCACAGAATTCAAAACAAAAAAAATCGATAACCAACAAATCCTACATATAACAATGTACCAAAATATACAAAGTGCGAAAGACAGTAACTACGAACATCATAGAATTAGATCAGAGTTGCTCAAAAATGTGAAAATATACAAGATTACAAAAATTTGACCTCCCACTAAGATAGACCTATCACTTAGTCCAAAAGGACTACATATACCCCTTGGGAACAAACGGATTCCTAGGAAAAGTAATCCCAATTCTCACCGGGCAATGGACTCTGGTCGTCAATATGACCCACCAGATGATCTTCGCTCGTTGGCTCTAAAGGTACCTCTCTAACTACAAGATTTGAAACTAAAACAAATGGAAGGAAAGGGTGAGTAACAATGGTTACCCAGTAGGTCCACAAACGACTCCTACTAATAACCTCACCTAGCATGGACGAATAAGCATATTGAATAATTTCAATACATGCAAAGCTTTACTATTAGAACCTACGGTTAACTGGTATGTATAGCAAGGGATGAGCAACTAAACAGTTTTAAAGATTCACATGGCATCAATCATCAGTACTCACTATACATTTTTATTTTTTATATAAATAGGATTTATCACATTGAAATAACAAGTATGTTTTTCAGTTTATAATTCCAAATAGAACAACAAATACATAATACAAAATGGTGGAGTAGTGGAATTAAAAAGTTGGGATTCATGACTGGATCGCTCTTAGTTGGGACATGATCTTATAACATTAATCTGGCTTTTAGTTCCTAATTTTGTGGTCGGTCGCTGCGCTAACCACACTGGTGACCATTTATCCGACTCAGGCAGGTCGTTTGACGTGACCGTAAACAATAGGTCTCTTTTCGATGTGTCAGAACATTCGACTACTACTAGATTTTTAGTGATCACTGACCAATCATCTTCGTCTATGCCTACTAGACGTACACGTGATTCCCAATGTAAACAAATCCAATCATATACGACCACCTTTACAATACACGTTCACTGGTAAAAATAAAGAGGAATGGACCCAAATTCCAGTTATGACTCCACTCTCATACACGTCCCATACCATGTATGAGCTTGGTGGTCCTTACCGTACATACTAAAATAGTACACCACTCCAGATGATATGATGCACTATCTTTTCAGGCATTCACAGACTCTTTAACAACTCACAAAATAGCTACATATATCTATATCTATATCTATATATATATATATATATATATCATTTTTATTTGAAAACAAAAAAGAAATTAACAATACAGGATTAAGAATGGATATTTCGTTTCCTACCATGCAACTGTGGACCCCCGACCAAAATAAATAACAGTACTCGGAGGCTCTGCGCCAACAGAAATTTAATAAACATGTAACCATTCATTATCCCTAGATATCCTTTCACCAACCAACACACAACATACAATGTAAAATGCAGACACCACCCCTCGGTGTGATTCTGACATTTTACTGATTCATCCCTTTCCCATTCTGCCGTGATTTCACTTCTCGACTTTTCAAACTAAATGTTTATTTTTCAAGCTTTCAAATTCACTTTGATCATTCGATAAAAAAACTATCAATTTTTTATTCAAACGGGGTCCAAATAGGTATGCAAAGGCAAACTGCCAAAACTAGAAATATTGGTGAAATTTGGCTAAGTGTCGGAAACTCGATTTTTCAAAGTTGTCAAAAATGAAAATAGGTTTTTGTAAATGAAGGCCTTCGACAATAAAAGGGCCATGTAATTTTTGTAACTTAATTCAATGTAATGCAAAAGATATCGTACGAATACTTGAAACATTCCTTTTTTGACGAAATTTTGTTTATTTTTTTCCCAGCTCATTTGAAAGAGTTATGGGCCCATAAGTAGTGATTTTTGCATGTTAATAGCATGATGAATCCAAAAATAAAAAAAAAAATTATTTGGGCACTTTTTGGAGTTGACGGTGGCACCGTGACAGGGCACAATGGCTCACAGTGGCACCGTGATTGTATACGGTGGAACCGTTAGAACGTTAAAAACTGGTGAATTTTTCAATTTTTTTCATCATTTTTTCGAGTTTTTCACTCGTTTTCAATTTTAATAGCCCACCGATGGATCCAAAATTGAAAACATGATAAAATACATCAAATACATTAGTTCTAGTATGAATTTGAAGCAATTACAACAATGTTCTACAATTTTTAAAACACAAAATAAGTTTCGAATCATCCCTAAATGCAATTTTCATAAAAATCTACGGCTACTAATAAAAGTAGAGAGTCCCCTACTTGGTTCGTGGTTGTCTATGGTGATGAACTAACACAAAGGGTCAATGTTCGGTGGCTCGAAGCTCCGAAAGTGGTTGAACTCAGGTGACAATGGTCGGATTGCTCGATGAAGGTGTTCTTCCCATTTTCAATGACGATGGACGACTCTTCCTTAATTTTGATGAGATTCTAAGTGGATATAAATGAACTTACTTGCTTATTTTTGTGAGAGACTAAGAGAAAGAAGAGGAAATAAGGGTCAAATGGGATTATGACGTAGAGCTTAACAATGCCGACGATCCTTCCTTCTTCGCCGACGATCAACACGGGCTTGATCGAGAGGAATGTTGACGAGAATGGGTCGAAACTAGGGTAAAGGAATGGCTGATTTGGGTTCTTTAGAGAAGAGGAAAAGTAATGAAATAAAAGAAAGTTATATTTCTTTTAAACAAGGGCTGGGGGGCATATATGATATTTTCTACTTGTTTCTATTTTTAACCGTAACCTGACTATTCGAACTCGAAAAATAACAAATGTATATTCCATTTTGAATAGTTTTTCATTGTTGACCTAATGGTGACGTCAAATTTTTCTAATTCCCTTTCTAAAGAAATTTCATTATTTTGGGTCCCACTCAACACGAAATTCGAGAATTTTATAACTTTCTCATCCGAACTCTAATTTGAACGTACTTATAGGCTAAAATATATATTTCGATCATTTTAAACCTAATGACGAAGTTGAAATTTCTTTAAAAATGAATGGACTAAAATTAGAGTATCCTACCCTAAGTCTTTCTTTTAGAATTTTATCGAAATTCACAATTAGATTTTTTCGAGATACAAATTAAAAACTCGGGGTGTTACATTCTCCCCCTTAATAAAAATTTCATCATCAAAATTGAAATCATACCTTATTCTTGGAATAGTTCTAGATATTTAGCATGCATCTCAACTTCTTTTTCTCACATGGCTTCTTCTACATTGTGGTGCCTCTACAATACCTTGACTAGAGGGATAAATTTTGATCTAAGTTGCTTTACTTTCCTGTCCAGTATCTGTACTCCATCTTTCTCGTAGGATAGGTCTTCATCTACCTTTAAATCTGCAAGTCGACCATGTGTGAAGGGTCTGGCAAGTACTTCTTCAGCTTGGACACAAGGAACACATTGTGAACTTGCTCAAGCTGTAGGGGTAGAATCAATTGGTAAGCCACTAGACCTATCCACTCAACTATCTCGAATGGTCCTACAAATCATGGCTTTAATTTGTCCTTCACGCCAAATCTGAAGATCCCTCTTCGGGGTGATACCTTCAAGAACACTTGATCCCCAACTTGAAATTCCAAAGGTTTGCGCTGCTTGTCTGCATAACTTTTTTGTCTACTCTGAGTAGTTTTTAGTCTGTCCTGTATAATACGTACTGTCTCAGTAGTTTTCTCAACAATCTCGGGCCCTAATACCATGGCATCTCCTGTTTCTACCCAACATATTGGTGATCGATACGGCCTACCGTATAAAGCCTCAAATGGTGCCATGCCGATACTATCTTGGAAGCTGTTATTATAGGAGAACTCCACCAATGGTAAGTGACGCTTCCAACCTCCCCCAAAATCTAAAACACACGCTCGTAGCATGTCTTCTAAAATCTAAATTACTCGCTTAGACTGTCCATCAGATTGTGGGTGAAAAGTTGTGTTGAAGTTCAACTGAGTACCCATTGCTTTGTGCAGACTCTCCCAAAATTAGGAAGTAAATCTGGGATCCTTGTTTGACATGATAGAAATTGGCACTCCAAGTAGTCATACTATCTCAGATATGTATATCTGGTTTAGTTTATCGACACTGAATGAGACTCAGATTGGGATGAAATATGCTAATTTCGTCAGTCGATCCACAATCACCCATATGGCATCCGACCCGTCACTGGCTCTTGGTAACCCCACTACAAAGTTCATGGTCACGTGCTCCCATTTAAATTCCGCTATGGGTAATGGTTGGAACAAGCCTGCTGGGTTATGGTGTTCTGCTTTGACTTGCTAGCAGGTTAGGCATCTACCTACATATCCTGCAATTCATACTCGAAAATCAGAAATTCTTTCATAGATCTTTAAACATCTTCATGCCTCCTACGTGAATCGAGTATCGGGAAGGGTATGCCTCTCCTAGTATGTCGGACCTCAATTGCTAGTCCTGCGATATCCACATCCTACTTCAAAATTTGAGAACCTCATCTGCTCCTTTCGACCAATCTAGGTCAATCAGGTCCCTAGCTCTCAGCTCATATCCTCTCACATCTTCATCTGCTTAAACACTGTATGTCCGACCTTAATTCATGTTATCAACTCATTTTTAATTCTCAATGTACCTAGATATATGTGCAGTCTAAACTTTTCCCCTAAAGTCTCAAACACTGTTTCTGCAGCCTGTTCAAGCAATTGCTATTCTTTCACCATCATATGAGCTATAGTGTTTCTACTTAACACGTTGGCAACCACATTGGCTTTCCCCGGGTGGTAGTCAAGAGTAAAGTCATAGTCTTTGAGGTACTCCATCCAACGTCGTTGTCTCATATTCAATTCTCGCCGCAAGAATATGTACTTGAGGTTCTTATGATTGGAGAATACTTCTGTAGACACCCCATTTTTGCACTCGTCTGATTAATCAACTTGTCAACCCGATCGTAATGGTTCCCAATGATGGATATTTATTCCAATGCTTTATTTTGTTATCAGATATGTTTTAGAAATCCGGATGAGGTATCTCAAACTGACAAAACTTAGAAACCACGCTACGCTAGGAAAATACGACCCCAAAAACATAGAAATCATCATCTTGTAGACAAAAAGAAGCTTCACGATAAAAATCACTAAAAATGACCAAATTATCAAAATACCCCTAACATCAAAACAACCCTAGAGCCTACGTTACAATTAGGAAAACTCATTCAAACACATAAAACAACAAATCGAAATCAAATAAACCACTTCGCCAATTTTCACAAAATTTGACAAAATTACGAAAATACCCCTCATAAAATTCACTACCATTCACACAAAAACTTTCATAAATGACAAAAACCAACATTCCCATTGAATTTCTTACGAAAAACTGATTTAAAACATCCTGAAATATTGAAAAACGATTTAAAACGTAAAAAATCCTCTCCGAGAGTAAAACGATAATTTTACAACTTTAAAAATTAAAAATTTCAAAGTTAATAAACAAATCATTAAATAATGTAAAGTGAAACATTAAAGTCAATCAAGTAAGACTAAAGTCAATCTTAAAGTCAATCAAGTAAGGCTAAAGTCAAGATATTAAAAGCCAACCAAGAAAGACTAAAGTCCAAGTATTAAAGTCAATCTCATAAGACTAAGGTCAAAACCCCTAATATAAACTAATCAAGTCAATCTCATAAGACTAAGGTCAAAACCCTAAATCAAAATCCTAATCTAAACTAATCAAGTCAATCTCATAAGACTAAAGTCAAAACCCTAAATTAAAACCCTAAAGACTAAATCAATCTCATAAGACTAAAGTCAAAACCCTAATTGAAACCCTAAAAGAAACCCTAATCAAACCCTAATGCTTCTAAAAAACTTTATAAATAGGAGCCTCCACACCCTATTTTCGTATCAAAGAAAAAACCCTAGGAAAAGTAGGTGAAGAAGCCTCAACTCCTTACCTAACACCCCTGCTTCGATTTTAGCCTAAAAAATACATAGAAACCTTTCAAAAAACCCCAAAATCCATAACAAATTCAAAGCACCCAGATCCAAGAAGGAGATACCTTACCTCGAAGATCAGAAATCAGATCCGGATACAGAACGAAGTAAGAAGTATGGTACAATGAGCATTTTCACTAGATCTGAGGAAATAGAACCTTTACAGATCGAAGGTAAGATTTTTATTATTATTTTTATCTAGGTTTTATCATTAGCGATGTAGTTATATTTGGGATAAGTAGAGATCGGCATTTGCTGGGCGGGATTGGTGCCTAACACCTTCCAACCCCGTAATATGATCCCCGGATTCAGTTTTTCTGTAATAGATTAGTTTTTTTATCCGTTTTAGAGTCAGTTTGGTTCCTAGACCATAATAACTAGGTAGCGACTCCCAAACCTCAAGGGTCAAAAGTGGATCCGCGCACCCCACGGATTGAGGGCGCTTTCAGTTGCGACTCCACTGGGGATCATTGAGGATCAAACTTGAAAAATCCCAAGTATGGGAACATTGCTATTTAGATTTTTTTTTAGTTTATTTGATTCGGTTATTTATCTATTTATTTATTTTATTTTTTGTGATTGTATTACATTCTCCTGGTATGATTTGGATTAAGTTTTGAGCGTGTTATTGCGGAATATTATGTAGGGTTATTTGGGATGACCCTAAATAATGTAGGATTACCCTAAAATGATGAAGGATATCTGGAGGTTGGAGATATGAAAATGAGAATGGTTGTAGCCCATTCATTTTTTTTGGGATATCATATGTTAGTCTCTATTAACATCATCGGATTTGATTTTGAGCACTTTGTTATGGCATATTTTTCTGGTGATTTAATCAAGTTCATTTAGGGTGATTCTAAATAATGCGAGGTTTCGAGATGGACGGTCTTATGGAGATAATAATTGTTGGAGCTTTTTACAAATCTATTTTTTTTATTTTGTTATTTTTTTTTTATTTTTTTTTGGTGATGCTGTCCATTGACAGCATAGAAAAATGGGAAAAACATGGTGTGCTGTTAGCAACAGCAACACCCAAGTCATTTTTACAGATGGGGTGCCATTAGTAAAGAGTATTTTTGAGTTTTGAAACCCGTTTAATCATTTTTTAAAAACAATGTCTTTCTTCTCCAATTCGTTTCATCCGTTCTTCAGATACTTGGGAGACTGAGCTCCGATCGATTCAAGACCCTTAACGTTTCAGCTTTGTTGCAAAATTAAGTTCATTGGTTTCTCTTAAAAATCGATTCGATCTTAGAGCACTAAGATTCGATTGTTGTTTTCTCGTCTGTTAAAAAAAAAAACTTGCTGGGTTTTGAAAATTCTAAATTCTTAAGGAGCAGGTTGTCAAGTTGGGATTTTAAAGATCAGAGAAGATTCAATCTTAGATCAACCCAAGCCTCAGATAAGACTTATTTGTATAACGATAAGGATCTATGGTTGAATATGTTGAGATCGTAGAAATCAGTAAGTTTTCTTTTAAAAAAAAATCTGGCGTTTTTTTTATCTGAACCAACGGATTGGAACCCATTACTTTGGATGGTGTTTTGACGATGACCTGTACAAATCTTTGATGTTTACTTCTCTTCTCAATCTTATCTATTTTTTTTTTTTTTTTTAAATAGAGGACCCGACCTCAATTTGGGTGCTGCAATGGCAGCACAAGATGAACGCCAATCCACCTCACAAATCACTGCTAATTTGGAAATTAACTTCTCTGTTAGAAATCTTGACAAGAAGATGAGCATCTTCTATGATCATCAATATGCTGTTATTTTCTCTTTGAAATAGCTTTACTTCCATTCTTTCGAGGGAAGAAACAATCTTAAACATGGATGAGTCATGGATGAATTAATTTCAATGGATGGGTGGATCGGATGTGAGCAAGATTAATCCATGGGTAATTAAAATCGAAAAAATAAAACACAGGTCTATTTTTTTTTTAACGATTTGTTAAATCCTTGTTTTTTCGGAAAGGGTATATCGATTGGTTAAATGATAGATATGTTTTTTTTTTCGTTGGAGAATTTGTTGGATATAGGTTAGATTGTGTTTTTTTTTTTTTTTTACATGTTCTTTCTTCAAAACTAAAAATGAAAAAAAAAGAAGACATAAAGAGATTTAAAAAAAAAAAAAAAACAAAAGGACTACTGATAACTCTCTCTATGACTAAATAGAGAATGATTATGGACTCTTTGTGAGTTGTTATCGACATACCAATTGTTTTAATGTCATCTTAATTAGTTATTGATTTACATGAAAATTGGGGTGACACTAGCAAAAGATGATATGTCAATAATGATACACTTATGGGTTAAATTTTTATTAGGACTTTGATTTTTTTTTTTTTTTAAAAGGGGGGAAGGGTTATTTGATTTTAAAATCTCCATCCTAATGATTATCCTCTTATCCTCAATCCGATATCCCTTGAAATTTTGAATTATTTTAGGATCACCCAAAATAATTTTGATTGGACCATATTATTAGTCTTTATGTTAATTGCCTATCTAACATGCCATAATCTTGTTTGAGATACATGTTTGATGTTGATCATTATGTTGATGTGATGGAATGTGATCGGATTGGTATTTAATATTCATGTGATATCAATGTTGTAGTAATATGATCTGGCCCATCGGCCTATTTGTTTAAAAAAAGGCCCCGGGCACACCCCACCCTGTGTTGCACACACAACATGCACGTTTACTGTTTTACTCACTTACACGTCCCATATAGCCAACGTGGCACTAGTGCGTGGCCCGGTCTCTTCGGAGATGCGAAGTCATTCATGAAAACCACAACTCCAGTCACGTACCTTAGGGTATATCAAACTGGGGCATCAATGCTGTCTGATCAGGTGATTCTGAGAGATATATTGATGCACCCAGGCTAGAGCGACCTGAGCCTTTGACCTATTGTGAGCCACACAGTCACATGTCCCGATTGCCAACGTAGTACTAGTACGTGGTCGGTCCCCTCGTGGGACGCCAAACCATTTATGAAAGCTACAACTCTTGACTCGTACCCATAGGTATGTAAAAGATAATCTAATTATATCAATTGCACTTTTTGGTCAAAATCGGTGCCTAAGCAAGATCTTGCCTTGCTGTACCCTACTATACGAGGGGGATAGACTACGTCTATTCTAGACGAGAGGTATTTAAGTGGGCCCTTGCTCAGTATTGTGCGCCACCTCTCAACTAGAGATCAAACTGGCTGTTTTTGGCTTCAGAGAAGTGAGTTGAGGTTTTATATTATCACCTATACGGTATATCAAACCAAGTCACCACGTATCAAAAAGTATATAGGTGTGCTTAGGTAAGGGTGGCCAGATAAAAATGGATTGCACGTAGTAAGTTTAGAGTCTAGAAACCTTCCTTTTAGGTCACGATTCGAACTTATCGTGGGTGTTCCTGGGTTGTTTATTGAATTGAACCTTTTGATTGTTGAATGTATGTGAATGATGTGAATGATGAAATCAGAGTGTATGATTGTCCTCAAAAATCAAAAATGTTATTTTTGAAAATTAAAATGGGTGCACCAACCCAATAAATAATCCATTCTTTTACAATAATGACCCAGTCCATCCCGATCCAACAATCATGGTGGGCCGGGCCATTGAAATTGAAATAGAAGTTAAATTTTCAAAGAAAACAATTGTTTACGAAGGGAAAGTATTTTCCAGAAAAAGTATTTTTCCAAAAGAAGTGTTTTCCAGAAAAAGTGTTATTCTCTAGAAAAATGTTTTCCAAGAAAAAATGTTTTCCAGAAAATATTTTCCATAAGAACAAGATTTTCCAAAAGAAAATTGATATTTTACATGAACCTTAGAAGAATACTAAAATACCCTTTTCTGTCAAACCAGGATGTTAGTCGCAGGCGATAACCCAATCGATCAGTTAGTCAAAACAACCGTCATAGGGATGCACCCTGTTGAGAAGATCAATTTTGGGAGATTCATGTTGAGGAGTGCTCTCTACTTCCACGAGTTTGAGATAGATTGGAACCTCTTACGTGCTATGGCTAAGTGATGGAACCCCCACCTTCATATATTCCATATGGTGTATATGCATTTGTGCCCTACTCACGAGGATTTTTGTGGCATCATGGGGATATCCACTTCAGGACCTCTAGTCAGGCCCTCATTGAAGACCGGATATTCTAGTGACCTTGCCACAGGACTGAACATTTCCAAGGAAGAAGCCAAGGCCTTAGTTCATAACGGGAGATTGGACTTAGAACCTTTATTAGGCCCGTATCGCTCTCGCAATCACCCTATAAATGTAAAACCCGAAGCCTGGCGAGCTACTAGAGATTATCGATTGTGCTTAGGAATCCTAGCCCAATACATACTGACCTCCAATAGTGATGGCCAAACTATCCCTGAGTCCTTCATAGATATAGCCTCTCAACTTTCAAGGAAAGCCAATCTAGTACCTCTCATCCTAGCTGAAATTTTCTCAGGTTTAGATGTCATAAAAAATGATGAGCAGAAAAGTTTCAAAGGAAGCCCCTACTTACTCTATATGTGACTTTGTGATCGTCTCAAAATCATAGATATTCCCTCAAATCTCGAATATGGGCCAGAACACTTTTCCAAGAGAAACCTGTTAGTGTGTCACAACTCGATCAAAGCTTGGAGCAAATGGTTAGACTCTCACCTTGCCTGTCATATTGGTTTTAGGTGCCCTTGGTGGATGACTGGTCCCCCTATTCTAGGAACCAAAGGATCCTACTATGTCCGTCTGATCAGTTTAGAAGAAACATCTCTTTACCATCCTAATTTGATCCCAGAACAGTACGACGTACCTACAAAGTTATCTTTACCTCAACACAAAGGTTTCCTTCCCCCCGAGCCTTTGACTGAAAAGTTAGTACACCTCATTGAGAAAGCTTGGAATAAGCGCACCTTAGGGTATCCAGATGGACCAACCGAATTCAAAGAGCCAGTTGTTAGAGCCAAGAGGGTCAAGCCTGACAGCAATCCTGATGACCATCAAGACAAAGCCAAGCGTCCATGTAAAAATAGTTCAAGTCAAATTTGTTGAAAGATGTTTTTAATGAGAATGTTTATTTGTCAATCATTTTCAATAAAGTTATTTTTCTTTCAAATAAATATTGATTTCTTCTTTGAATGTTCATTATGTAAATGGATTAATTAATGGATTGGTGCACAAACCTCAATGAAATGATTCCTTAAAATGTTATCAAGAAGGTAATACTGAAATTGACTAAATTTAACTTTGATGAGGTCATATAGGATTATCATTGCGCCCAAACTCAAGCGTCCACCTCCTAGTTGGAGTCGTAAGTCTAGTCGGTTAGAACGAGCTACAGTACCAAGTCAACAAGCAGAGATGGCTTCAAAATCTGAACTTACAGAGATCCGTAAGATCTTGGCAGCCTTTGCCAACGATTTCAACAGTATAAAAGACAAAGTGGAAGTGCTAGAACAGACCTCAGAATCAACAGGCAATCCCCTAAATGATCCAAAAGGAAAGAAGGTAGAAGAGAGACGTTCACGTGAAGTCTTCGAACTCGACGGAGATGAAGAATATGTTGATAAAAATCCGATGTTAGCTAATAGAATGTCTCAATTAGAGTCAGCTATGAAAAGTATAAAAGACATCGATGAAATTGCAGCAGGTATTGAAGCTTTGAATCGCATCCCTAGAATCCATTTGCCTGAGAAATTTGTGATGCCAGAAATGGACAAGTTTAGTGGTATAGGGTGTGCAAAAACACATCTTAAGGTGTATGTTACTAACATGCACACTATGGGGCTCACCGACGAACATATGACGCTGTTGTTTTAGAGAACTTTATCGGGATCAGCACTACGTTGATCTAGTTACTGTGGGTATATGGGAGAACATGACAAAGGCTTTCTGGCATCAGTACAAGTACAGTACCGAGATTGAGACCTCAAGAAGGGATTTGGAAGCAACTAAACAGAAGAATGGGGAAACATTCACTGATTTCATTGGTCGCTGGAGGGCCAAGGCTGCCCAAATATGGGATAGACCGTCAGAGAAAGAACAAGTAGCAATCATCCTAAAAAATCTCTCACAAGGATATGCTCAGCACTTAGTGGCCCAATATCTCCCTACTTTCGAGTCATTGTTACAAGCCGGGAGCCAACTTGAGGACGCTTTTGCCTCCAGGATTCTCTCTAACCCCTCGGATAACAAGCTTAAGAAACCTTATGTTTATAAACCTAGCACCAACCATGTCTACATAGCCAACACGTCAGCTATCCCAGCTTAACCCCCAGTCCGAACTAATAACCAAGCTCACCCAAGTCAACCTCGAACTCCGCGTCAGTTTTCCAATCTAGGGATGAGTCTCACTGTAGCTTTTCACATATTAGTGAAAAAAGGGCTTCTTACCCCTATCCAACCCCAACCTTTACCTAATCCCTTGCCAGCTGGACACAATTCTAACTTGTTCTGCGAGTTCCATCAAAACCCTGACCATCACACGGATCGATGTATTACCTTACGCCATGCCATTCAAAACCTGATCGACAGCAAAAAGGTCACAATCCCTAGCCCACCGAATGTCACCACTAATCCACTACCTACCTATCAACCTCCACCAACCCTGAACATAGTTTCTCACATACCATTGCCATTCGATCCTGTCTCTCTTATCCATCCCATCCAAGTTAAGTCGCCTAGTTACCCCCTTGCCGGGATAGCCTTCATTGATGAGGTTTTCACCACAAATTATGAACCATTTGATTTAACCTCAGATGATACGTATTGTTTATCCCCACCTTGATACAATAGCCCTGCATTCATTAGTTACCTATTGGCCCAGATGAAGTTAAAAAGTCTTGTACCTTTGACGGATGAAGATCCATACTTGCTGACTGAAGAAGATGAGCCTTATTCTCTCTCCTGTGATGAAGTTAGACATATGACTCAAGGGGGAAGAGTTTTTAGCCACAAGAACTCTGTGTTGATAACCCGGCAGCCTTGGCAAGAAAAGAAAGAGAAGATCCTATCATAGAAAATATTGAAGAAGATAACTCTGTGATCAAGCAATTGAAGAAATCAGGAGCCAACATCTCAGTCTGGGGTTTACTTATGGCTTCTATTGCCCATAGGGAGGCTGTTCTCAAAGCATTAAATACAGCCCAAGTCTCCCTTGATACTTCTCCAGATCAGCTGCCCAACATAGTTGGGACGACTTATGTTGAGAATATCTTATCCTTCTCAGACTCCGATCTCCCAAAGGAAGGAGTAAGCCATACTAAGCCATTGCACATCACAGTTGACTGTAACGGGATGAGGGTACCTCTGGTATTGATTGATAATGGGAGTGCATTAAATGTTTGCCCTTTGAAGACCGCCACCTGTCTTGGTTTTAAAATTGAAGATCTCAAGCCCATTAATCAAGGAGTGAGGGCTTATGATAACACCAAAAAAGATGTACTGGGGATTTTGCACCTTCGACTGTCCACAGGCATAGCTGAATTTCCTGTGGAATTTCAGGTTATCGATATCCAGTCCACTTTCAATTTACTGTTAGGAAGACCGTGGCTACACCAAATCAAAGCTATCCCTTTCACGCTGCACCAGAAGGTCAAGTTTATCAAGGATGGGCTAGTGATTACTCTCCATGGAGATGCTGAAATTGTAGGGATTATAAACAGTACTAAAGCTAAGGATGAGCCGTTACTTGAGATCCAGCCAGAACAACAGGGAGTAGAGCTCAGTAGGTTCGAGTTTGAAAAGATATGCTCAGTCCAATGGGATCAAGCCATGAAAGAATATTTTCCAATGGAAAATAATTCTAACTGCAACATGGCCAATATATTCAAGAACATGAGATTTTTCCCTGGTATGGGCTTAGGTCGCAAGCAACAAGGTATTAAAGAGGCACCAGTGATTAAAGAGGTCATCGACACATTCGGGCTAGGATATAAGCCTACTAATGAAGATTGGGCCCAATACTAGAAGACAAAGCGGGACAAGGCAATTGCGAAAAGGCAAAGACGCACCACGGATCTCATCAAAATGAAGTCTTATCGTAAGACCCTTAATGGCTATTTCGTGAAGGAAGGAGAAGATTTCCATTACTGTGGGTTCCCCAAGCCATTCATTGATCACATTACAGGTACTCATCTGCCGGGGTTTGAGATCTTCTTTGGTATGGATTGGCCTAAAAAGGAAGCAAGCATAGAAGCTAAAAAGAAGAAAATTGAAGACTAGCAGCTCAATCTAGACTCCCTCAACATCGACCAGTTATTCATTGAAGATCACAGTGTCTTGGTGTTGTCAACTGAGAAGGGGATCCCAAATCCTCAGTCTGCAATCAAACCCGCTGTAGGGTGTCTCTCTGGCTATCATGTAATTAGTCCTGTATTGCATGTCAAGACTAGATCTGTAAGTCCCCTTAGTCCTGTTCAGTCTGACATGCCAGATGAGTCATTTGTTTCTGCTGAGTCAAGTAAGTCCATTATTTCTGCTAAGTTTAGTGAGTCTGTCAAGTCGGCAATGAGTCCTATTACCCCATCTCCTTTTAATGAAATGAAAGAAATTTTTGATTACCCCGAGCGCAATGTAATTTAACTAATAATCTGACTTCGGAGGGAGAATCTTTTGATAAAGAACCTCCCCCTGAAATAATCAAATTACTTGAACAAGAAAATGAACGTCGGGCTCAACCTCCAATAGAGGAAGTAGAGGTTATCAATCTCGGAACAAAAGAAAGTCCTCAAGAGATTCGGATTGGGATCACATTATCTCCCGATGAACGCAAAGGGATAGTAGACTTGTTCAGAAAGTTCAAAGACATGTTCGCGTGGTCTTACGAGGATATGCCGGGAATAAGCACAGATATTGTTCAACATCATATTCCGTTATATCCAGATGCTCGACCCATTAAACAGAAACTTCGACGTATGAAGCCGGAATAGACTCTGAAAATTAAAGAAGAAGTTACGAAGCAGATTAACGCTGGATTTTTGAAAGTAGTAGAATACTCTGAGTGGATTGCCAATGTCGTCCCGGTGCCGAAAAATGATGGAAAAGTCAGAATGTGTGTGGACTTTAGAGATCTAAACAAAGCAAGCCCAAAGGATAGTTTTCCTTTACCACACATAGACGTTCTAGTAGATAGTACAGTAGGGCACGCTTTATTGTCCTTCATGGATGGCTTTTCGGGGTACAATCAGATAAAAATGGATTCTCAGGATATGCAAAAGACGTCGTTTATCACACAGTAGAGAACCTTTTGCTTCAAGGTTATGTCTTTTGGTCTGAAGAATGTCGGAGTCACTTATCAAAGAGCAGCCACGACTCTACTACATGACATGATACACAAGGAAGTTGAGGTCTATGTAGACGATATGATAGTCAAGTCCAAAGAACGACTGGGGCACGTTGCTGCGTTAGAAAAATTTCTCACAAGGATTCAAAAGTACAAACTTCGCCTCAACCTGCAGAAATGTGTGTTTGGAGTAACTTCTGGAAAATTGTTGGGATTTGTGATTAGTCAAAGAGGGATCGAAGTAAACCCTGTAAAGATTAAAGCTATCCAAGAGATGCTACCGTCGAAAACTGAAAAGCAAATTCGAGGTTTTCTAGGCAGAATCTAGTATGTCAGTAGATTCATCGTTCAACTCACCAACGTCTGTGAACCTATTTTCAAGCTTTTCAAGAAGAATGAACTAACAGTTTGGAATGAGCAATGTCAAAAGGCCTTCGACCAAGTCAAGGAATATATCTTGAACCCACCTATTTTGGTTCCACCCACACCGGGTGAACCACTTCTTCTTTATCTGTCAGTTACAGAAGAAGCTATGGGATGCATGCTTGCACAGTATGACAAAGATACTTGCAAAGAAAGGGCTATCTACTACATCAGTAATAAAATATTAGAGTATAAACGAAAGTATTCAGCCCTGGAGAAAACTTGTTTGGCACTAGTATGGGCTACTCAGAGACTTCGACACTATATGCTATTTCATTCAATTATCTTGTTGTCTCGGATGGATCCTCTCAAGTATCTTTTTGAGAAATTGGCACTGACAGGGAGAACTGCACGATGGTTATTGTTGTTATCAGAGTTTGACATCACACACATTACATAGAAATCTATCAAGGGGAGAGCTGTGGCAGAATACTTAGCAGATCACCCGGTAGTAGAAGGAATAAGGCCTGTTGATCAGTTTCCAGATGAGAATATCTTGCATGTTGAAGAAGAGCCTCAGAACCAAACATGGTAGTTGTATTTTGATGGAGCCGCCAATCAGAATGGGTATGGAATATGGGCAGTTCTGTTTTCTCCGAAAAGATGCCACATTCCGATCGCTATTAAGTTAGCTTTCTCTAACACCAATAACACAGCCGAATATGAGGCATACATCGTTGGACTTGAAGCTGCTTTGAATCTGGGCATTACAGAAATCGAAGTTTTTGGGGATTCAGCCTTGATCATACACCAGTCATTAGAAGAATGAAAGACTAGGGACGAAAAGTTGAAGCCTTATCATGAGTATTTATTAAACTTAGTAAGTTTGAAGCTATTCTGTTCCAACACGTTTCAAGGGAAGATAATAGATTTGCTGACTCGTTAGCTACTCTATCTTCAATGATCCATTTGCCCCCTGGCATGGAATTGAGACCGATCACTGTTGAAGTCAAAGACAAACCTGCATATTACTGTCAGATCAATATTGCTACTCGACTACCTGATGGAAAGCCGTGGTACACAGACATTAAAAAGGTGTTGGAAAAATAAGAATTCCCAGAAGAAGCATCGAGGAAGGAACGACAAGCCTTACTAAGATTAGCATCTCAATTCATCCTGTGCGCAGGAAGTTTATACAAAAGGTCTTATGATGGTATTCATTTGTCATGCATTGATGAAGATCAAGCTGAACAGATAATGGTTGAACTGTATTCAGGAGAATGGGGCCCTCACATGAGTGGGAAAATGCTAGCTAAGAAAATTATGAGACAAGAGTACTACTGGCCTACAATGGAAACAGATTGTCATCACATGGTCAAGACCTACCACAAATGCCAAATACATGCAAATCTCATACATGTGCCACCTTCTCGATTAGTTGGTCTGACGTCACCATGGCCATTCTCAGTTTGGGAAATTGACATTATTGGTAAAATATCACCTAAAGCATCAAACAGGCACGAATACATTTTAGTTGCTATCGATTATTTTACTAAGTGGGTCGAAGGTGCCTCTTATGCTGTCCTCACTGTGTCTCGAGTTGCAAAGTTTATCCAAACGAACATCATCAGTCGGTACGGGGTACCTTCAAAATTGATTTTTGATAACGGGTCACATTTCACGGCTGAGGTTATTACTTTGTGTTCAAAGTTCAAAATCTTACACCACAAATCATCTCCTTACCGCCCTCAGACTAATGGAGCAGTCGAAGTAGCTAATAATAATCTTAAGACTATCATAAGGAAAATGTGTCAATCACATCAAGATTGGTCTGAAAAACTGCCATTTGCACTATGGACATATCGAACTTCAATTCGATCCTCTACTGGAGCTACTCCCTACTCCTTAGTGTATGGCATGGAAGCGGTCTTGCCAGTTGAAATGGAAATTCCATCTCTCAGGGTCTTGCTGGAAAGTCAGTTGTCAGAAACAGATTGGGTTCGCCAGCGGTATGAAGAATTAAATTTGATCGAAGAAAAACGACTGAGAGCTTTGTATCACGTGCAAGCTTATCAAAGAAGAGTCGCCCGTGCATTTGACAAAAAGATCAAGGCCCATCACTTATAAGTCGGAGATTTAGTACTCAAAGAGAATCGAGCACCTATCTTTGACCCTAGAGGGAAGTTCAAACCGAATTGGGGAGGTCCATACATCATCAAGGAAATATTACCAGGAAAAGCTGTCAGACTTCAAGATTAGGATGGAATCGAGTTACCAGAACCAACCAACCTTGACCAAATCAAACGGTACTACATTTAAGGAGGCCATTTTCGGCCGAATCAATTTTCCTACTACCTAGTTCATTATCTCCTTTCTCAACACTTTTGCAGCCTGTTCAAAAAGAGAAAAAATATGCTTTTTTACTTCTTAGCCTGATTACCTAACCCAGAGGAGGGAAAAATCCGAACTACGTTTTGGTCTGATCCCAAAAATTTGGGGTACGTAGGCAACCTGAGAAGTTACTTCAGGCCCGACCACATCAAAATGAAAAAATAGATTCCCCGATAAAGAAAAAGAAAAATTCAAAAGAAAAATAAATATCATCATGGGGAAGAAAATTCAAGATGAAATGCCACACAAGGGGCATTTGGGTTTTTGAGCCTCAAAATTCCTTTTTTTTATACCCAGTCCTAAGCCTACCCATGAAAGTCCTCCTAAGTACCGTGCGAAAAGTCAAGGAAGATAGCAAAGCATGATCAGACAGTAACTCTAGAAGACCAGAAAAGAAGAAAAAGATTAAAAAAAAAAATGAAGAAGCCTGCTAAGTTGAAAACCCAAAAAACGACTTAGACAAAAATTAAGGCAAGCTCGCAAGGTTGAAAATCTGAAAGGACAACTTTGGCAACAATCGAGCCGAGAGAAAAGAAGAAAAAGCTCGCTAGATAGAAAACCTGAAAAGGCGATTTAGGCAAAAGCTAGAGTAAGCTCGATAGATTGAAAACCTAAAAAGACGATCTAGGCAAAAGTTAGAGCAACAAAGAAAAATAGAAGAAAATCCCAAACTGAGAGCGGTCCGAGCTGAAACATCAGAAGTCCGAATAATCAAGGTTAATACTTAGTTTAGACCAGGCATAGACTCGGAAGCCACAAGTATCTTGTCTACAATTGATCTGAAAATTCTTACTTCCCCAAGTGAATCAAGGGAGAAAAGAATGAATTCTATGATGAGTCTTAAAAGGAAATAATTTTGTTCTCTTGAGCCTGACTCAAAACCTTCAATAAAATTAATCAAAATTAAAAGTTGGATCTTTATTGAACTTTTGGTAATCAAATATTTTGAACCTTCATACAAGGGGCATTTTTCTTTTTCCTCTAATATGTAGTTTCCCCTTATATTAGGGGTATTTTTTTTATTTTTGCATGATGTATCAATTATCTTCAATGCCATGTTTATTGTCAAACTAGGGACATTTTGTTTTGAGCAATGTTAATCCTAAAAGATAATGGGAACCCCAAACTTAAGGTTACTCTCTTGATAACAGTTTTTCGAAAAACTCTTGAGGTTCAAAAGAAATAAAAACTCAGGTTTTAAATTCATAAAACTTTTGAATAAATCCTTGAGGTTCAAACAAAAGCATTTTGGATCTCACATAGGAGATAGGACACTCATTCTATCCCAGATCTATTCATTCCCAGATTCAACCCCTCTTTTTCAGAATCATTTTCAATCATTTTTTTCCAGATTTATTCCTTCATTCTCAGTTTTACTCAGTCAGTTCCCGCCGAGGGTTTTCTCGGAATTATGCTCAAATGCCGCCAAGGGTTTTCTTGGAATTATGCTCAGATGCCACCGAAGGTCTTCTCGGAATTATGCTCAGTTACCGCCAAGGATTTTCTTGGAATTATGCTTAGTTGCAGCCAAGGATTTTCTTGGAACTATGCTTTCCAAGGGTTTTCTTGAAATTATGCTCAGATGCCGCAAAGGGTTTTCTTGGAATTATGCTCAGATGCCACCGAGGGTTTTCTCAGAATTATGCTCAGATGCCGACAAGGGTTTTCTTGGAATTATGCTCAGTTACCGCCAAGGGTTTTCTTGGAATTATGTTCAGTTGCCGCCAAGGGTTTTCTTAGAACTATGCTTAGATACCGCCAAGGGTTTTCTTGGAATTATGCTTAGATGCCGCCGAGGGTTTTCTCGGAATTATGCTCAGTTACCGCCTAGGGTTTTCTTGGAATTATGCTCAGATGCCCCCAAGGATTTTCTTGAAATTATGCTCAGATGCCGCTGAGGGTTTTCTCGAAACTATGCTCAGATGCTGCCAAGGGTTTTGTTGGAATTATGCTCAGATGCCGCCAAGGGTTTTCTTGGAATTGCTCAGATGCTGCCGAGGGTTTTCTTGGAACTATGCTTAATTGCCGCCAAGGGTTTTCTTGGAATTATGCTCAGTTACCGTCGAGGGTTTTCTCGGAATTATGCTCAGATACTACCGAGAGTTTCTCGGAATTATGCTCAGTTTACATTCACTTCATGCTTAGATTTGACTCATTTCCAACTCAAACTCTTTGAAATCTATCTCAGATTTTGAGTCCACACACTTGCACAGTTGTTACATTAGTCAAGGAGAATTTTCTAAAATTTAAGGATCTGACACTGCCAGCGAGAGCTCGCGCTCAAGGACCTGACATTTTTTTAGTTCGGGGAGAGTTTTACCCTCAAGGATCCGAACACCCCGACGAATTGCTAAATCAGGCTGCAAAATGAACTGTCACTAGCTTTGGCATTCGGATATCGCACTATCTGTCAAAATAGATTTGCTATCTAGTTTGCTTCAACCCTCTGTCAAAGAGGGGCATTTGTAGACACCTCATTTTTGCACTCGTCTGATTAATAAACTCGTCAACCCGATCGTAATGGTTCCCAATGATGGATGTTTATTCCAATGCTTTATTTTGTTATCAGATATGTTTCAGAAATCCGGATGAGGTATCTCGAACTGACAAAACTTAGAAACCACGCTACGCTAGGACAATACAACCCCAGAAACATAGAAATCATCATCTTGCAGATAAAAAGAAGCTTCACGATAAAAATCACTAAAAATGATCAAATTATCGAAATACCCCTAACATCAAAACAACCCTAGAGCCTACGTTACAATTAGGAAAACTCATTCAAACACATAAAACAACAAATCGAAACCAAATAAACCACTTCGCCAATTTTCACAAAATTCGACAAAATTACGAAAATATCCCTCATAAAATTCACGACCATTCACACAAAAAATTTTATAAATGACAAAAACCAACATTCCCATTGAATTCCTTACGAAAAACTAATTCCAAAACATCCTGAAATATTGAAAAACGACTTAAAACGTAAAAAATCCTCTCCGAGGGTAAAACGGTAATTTTACAACTTTAAAAATTAAAAATTTCGAGGTTAATAAATAAATCATTAAATAATATAAAGTGAAACATTAAAGTCAATCAAGTAAGACTAAAGTAAATCTTAATGTCAATCAAGTAAGGCTAAAGTCAAGATATTAAAAGCCAACCAAGAAAGACTAAGGTCAAAGTATTAAAGTCAATCTCATAAGACTAAGGTCAAAACCCTAAATCAAAACCCTAATCTAAACTAATCAAGTCAATCTCATAAGAATAAGGTCTAAACCCTAAATCAAAACCCTAATCTAAACTAATCAAGTCAATCTCATAAGACTAAAGTTAAAACCCTAAATTAAAATCCTAAAGACTAAATTAATCTCATAAGACTAAAGTCAAAACCCTAATTGAAACCCTAAAGGAAATCCTAATCAAACCCTAATGCTTCTAAAAAACTTTATAAATAGGTGCCTCCACACCTTATTTTCGTATCAAAGAAAAAACCCTAGGAAAAGTAGGTGAAGAAGCCTCCACAACCTCTCCAAAATCTTAATTTTGGAGCCTCAACTCCTTACCTAACACCCCTGCTTCGATTTTAGCCTAAAAAACACCTAGAAACCTTTCAAAAATACCCCAAAATCCACAACAAATTTAAAGCACCCAGATCCAAGAAGGAGATACCTTGCCTCGGAGATTAGAAATCAGATCCGGAGACAGAACGAAGTAAGGAGTACGGTACAAGGAGCATTTTCACTAGATCTGAGGAAATAGAACATTTACAGATCGAAGGTAAGATTTTTATTATTATTTTTATCTAGGTTTTGTCATTAGCGATGTAGTTATATTTGGGATAAGTAGAGACCGGCATTTGCTGGGCGGGGTTGGTGCCCAACACCTTCCAACCCCATAATATGATCCCCGGATTCAGTTTTTCTATAATAGATTAGTTTTTTTATCCGTTTTAGAGTCAGTTTGGTTCCTAGACCATAATAACTAGGTGACGACTCCCAAACCTCAAGGGTCAAAAGCGGATCGCGCACCCCGCGGATCGAGGGCGCTTTCAACTTCAAACTTCTCCTCGTATAGATAATGTCTCCAAATGCGTAGTGCGAACACTATAGCAACTAACTCAAGATCATGGACTGGATAATTCTTCTCATGATTCTTCAACTTCCTAGATGCGTATGCCACTACTTTCCCAAATTGCATCAATACGGCTCCCAAACCAATCCTAGAAGCATCAGTAAAGATCGTCAAGCCTTTACCCAAAATTGGAGATACTAAAATTGGAGCGATCATCAATCTTTTCTTCAATTCTTGAAATGCAGTCTCGCACTTGTCATCCTACTCAAACTGAAAAATTTTCTACGTCAGTCTCTGAAAGCACCCTCGATCTGCGGGGTGTGTGGAACCACTTTTGATTTTTGTAGTTTGGGAGTCGTCACCTAGTTATTATGGTCTAGGAATCAAATATTGACTCTAACAGATAAAATACTAATTTACAAAGAGAACAGGTCCGGGGATCACGTTACGGGGTTGGAAGGTGTTAGGCACCAACCCCGTCCGGCAAACGCCGGTCTCTACTAATTCTCAAAAAAGGATTACATTGCTAAAAAATCTAAAATAAATAAATAAAATAAATAAATAAGTAAAAAAATAAACCTAGATGATCGCAAGGATTTGTTCCCTCAGTACTAGCGGGGAGCATCCTTGTACGAGTTTCCTTGCTTTTCCTTTGTCATTGGATCCGCATCTAATCTCCAAGATGAAGTATCTTCTGCTTAGATCTAAGTGTTTCCTGATTTTTTTATGGATTTTTGAGTGATTTTTAAGGGTTTTTGGGTATTTTTTGAGTAGAAGCTGGGGTTTGGATGATAGGTAGGGAGTTAGGGCTTCAAAATTAGGGTTTGGAGAAGGCTTGGGGGACTTTTTGACCTACTTTTTCTATGGTTTATTTTGACTTGCGAAATTAGGTCATGGAGGCTCCTATTTATAGATTTTTTGGAAGAATTAGGGTTTGACTAAGTCTACTTTTAGATAAAGTGAATTTGGATTTTGACTTAAGTCTTATTTGATTGATTAGGTTTCTTTAGATTACGATTTTAATTAGGGTTTTGACTCAAGTCTTATTTGATTGACTAGGCTTCTTTAGATTAGAGTTTTAATTCTTATGTACAATGAAAGAATATATTTTTGACTTTTAGAGAACCCCCCTTAATTATATTTTAATTCTTTAGGCCCCAGATGGAGGGATTTTTTAATAAATATCTGGGGGCTCCACTTAAATAAGTGAGCAACCATCAACAATTTTGCTAAGAGCTTGATTGATTAATCTTCTTGATTCAGATTTTTAAATTAATTTTATTAATGTTTCACTTTACGTTAATTAATGTTTTATTTATTAATTTTAAAATTTTAAATTGTTAAAATTGGAAAATTATCGTATTGCCCCTGAAGAGAACTTTTGCATTTCAGGTTGTTTTTCGATGTTCTAGGATGTTTTGGAATCGATTTTTCGTAAGAAATTCGATGGGATTATGGTTTGTGTTATTTACGAATTTTTTGCATGAAACGATTGTGAACCTTATGATGGACATTTTCATAATTTTATCGAATTTGATGAAAATTGGTGAAATGATTTATTTGATTTCACTTTGTTATTTTATGTGTTCGAAAGGGTTTTCCTAAGCATAAGGGGGGCTCTAAGGATGTTTTGATGTTAGGGGTATTTTGATAATTTGGTCATTTTTAGTGATTTTTTATCGTAAAGCTTCTTTTTATTTGAAAAATGATGATTTCTATGTTTTGCGGTTATATTTTTCTAGCGTAGCGTGGTTTCTACAATTTTGTTTGTTTGAGATACCTCATCCGAATTTCTAAAATATATCTAGTAACAAATAAATCATTAGAATAATCATCCATCATTGGGAATCATCGTGATCGGATTGACGAGTTGATTAATCAGGTGACTACAAAAATGGAGGGTCTACAGATGCCCCTCTTTGGCAGAGGGTTGAAGCAAACTAGATAGCAAATCTATTTTGGTAGATAATGTGATATCCGAATGCCAAAGCTAGTAATAGTTCATTTTGCATCCTAATTTAGCAATTTGTCGAGGCGTTCGGATCTTTGAGGGTAAAACTCTCCCCGAACTAAAAGGTGTCAGGTCCTGGAGCGTGAGCTCTCACTAACGGTGTCAGATCCTTGAATTTTAAAAAATTCTCCTTGACTAATGGAACAAATGTGCACGTGTGTGCACTTGGAATCTGAGATAAATCTTAGAGGGTTTGAGCAAAATCCGAGCATAAACTGAGCATAATGTGAGCAAAAGTTGAATGTCTTACTCTACCTACCCTGGGTGAAAGCGTAGTGAACAAATTTTTTTTAGATTCCTATTCTACCTACTTGGGGTAAAAGAGTAATGAACTATTTTTTTTGAAAGTCCTACTCTACCTACTCGAGGTGAAAGAGTAATGGACTAATTTTCTGAGATACCTACTCTACTTACTCAGGGTGAAAGAGTAATGGATTAATTTTCTGGGAGTTCTACTCTACATACTCGAGGTGAAAGAGTAATGAACTATTTTTCTGGGAGTCCCACACTACCTACTCAGGGTGAAAGAGTAATGGATTAATTTTCTGGGAGTTCTACTCTACATACTTGGGGTGAAAGAGTAATGAATTATTTTTCTGGGAGTCCTACTCTACCTACTCAGGGTAAAAGAGTAATGGACTAATTTTTCTAGGAGTTCTACTCTACATACTCAAGGTGAAAGAGTAATGAACTATTTTTCTGGGAATCCTACTCTACCTACTTAGGGTGAAAGAGTAATGGATTAATTTTCTGGAGTTCTACTCTACATACTTGGGGTGAAAGAGTAATGAACTATTTTTCTAGGAGTTCCACTCTACCTACTCTGGGTGAAAGAGTACTAAACTATTTTTCTGGGAGTTCTACTCTACATACTCTGGGTAAAAGAGTAATGAACTATTTCTCTCGGAGTTCTACTCTACCTACTTCGGGTGAAAGAGTAATGAACTATCTGGTTAAAATCTAAACAAAATCTGAGAAAACCCTCAGCAATATCTAGCTGAACATAATCCGAGAAAACCCTCGATGGTATCTGAGCAAAATTAGATAAAACCCTCAGCGGCAACTGGTTGAGCATAATCCGAGAAAACCCTCGGCGGTAATTAGCTAAGTATAATCCAAGAAAGTCCTCGGTAGCAACTGGCTAAGTAAAATCCGAAAATACCCTTGGCGGCAACTGGCTGAGCATAATCTTAGATAGCTCTCGGTGGCAATTGGTTGAGTAAAATCTGAGAAAACCCTTGGCGGCAACTGGCTGAGCATAATCCGAGAAAACCTTCGGTGGCAACTGGCTGAACAAAATATGAGAAAATCCTCTGCTGCAACTGGTTGAATATAATCTGAGAAAGTCCTCGGTGACAACTAGTTGAGCATAATCCGAGAAAACCCTCGGTGGCAACTAGCTGAGCAAAATCCGAGAAAACCCTCGACGGCATCTAGCTGAGTAAAATTGGGAAGGAATGAATCAATCTGGGAAAAAATGATTGAAAATGAATCTGGAAAAGAATGATTGAATATGAAAATTAATAGATCTGGGAAAGAATGATTGAAAATGAATTTGAAAAAGAATGATTGAATTTGGGAAAAAAGGAATGGATCTAGGAAGGAGTGAATGAATCTGAGAAATAATAAATGAATTTGAGAAGTGAATGAGTCTGAGAAAGAATGAATGAATCTAGGAAAGAATGAACGGATCTGGGAATGAATGAATCTGAGAAAGAAATGATGCTCTACCTCCTACTCTAGGTGAAAGGGCAGTGAGCTATTCTTTGGGTAAAACAAAATTTGAGATCAGAAACCCTTATGTTTGAACCTCAAGGTTTTTTCAAAATTTTTATGAATTTAAAACCTAAATTCTAACTTCCTTTAAACCACAAGGGTTTTCAAAAAATTGCTATCAAAAGGGTAACCTTAAATTCAGGGTTCCCATTATCCTTTAGGATTAACATTGATCAAGCTTGAGAACAAAAATGCCACTAGTTTGACAAGAAACATTGCATAGTTTTTTTTAAAATGCCCTTAATATAATAAGAAACTACATATTAAAGAAGAAAGAAAGTGTCCCTTGTATAAAGGTTTGAAATATTTGACTACCACAAGTGTAATAAAGATACAACTTTTAATTTTGATTGAAGATTTTGAGTCAGGCTCTGATGAGTGTTTCCAAACACTCAATTATACACACAATTTTCGGATATTTATCTTGATTTTTGTACCTATTTATCCATGTTAAGATAATAATCATGATAAGCCTCAAATCACCACGTTGCATGTTAATTAGGCTTATTATATATATAAATAAATTCATTTACTAGATAAATCTAATTACGTGTGTTTCTTATGCAGAAAATCAACAAATTGGAATCAAAATCTCAAGACAAAAGCATTTGGGCCCACTTTGGAATTCCCTAATCCTTTGGAATGCCCTAATCCTTAACTCCATTCTCCCTTTTTGTCTTTTGTGCAAAGAAAAGTGGATGCTACTTTTAGACTCTTCTACACACATTTTCTTTATAAATAGAGCCTTCATTTCTAGAGAAAGGGTCCCATCTTGGTTCTCTTATCCAAGACTCCTTTAATCCAAGACTCTTAGCCTATTCTCTTATTTTTTTGTATTTTCATCTTCTAGTTAGTTTCTTTTGGTTAAATAGTCTTGTAAGAAGTAGAAGAAGAAGAAGTTGTAATTTTCTCCATGAAATGAAGAAAAGTTCTTTCATCTCTTATCTTCCCTCTCTTGCAATGACATTAGGCTAACTTCCCCTCCATTGGAGAGTGGAAAGCCTAGAGCAGAGTTCTTTGTTATTTCTAATTTTATGCCTTTCTTTTATTTAAAATGCTTATGAATTCTCTTTAAGTTTCTTGCACATTTTATTCTTAATATAGACTTTATGCTTAGATTAGATCAAGATAAAGTATGCTTAAATTAGATAATTTGTAGTAAGAAGTTTTCAAAGAATTCTATTTGTTTTTGTTCCTTATTTCATTTTATTTGCAAAACTTTCCGATCTAAGGAGCTAACACCAAGCCCTTATGATTGAGTTATACAAAGACTAGAGACTAGGAATTGCTCATTAACATGTTTTAGGTAAATCCACCTCCAATGGTATTTTAATTCATAAGTTTACTTGCTTTTAATTTCATTTACTTTAGTTTATTTTCTAGCAATTTTACATCTTCTTATAAGTTCAAAATACAAAGAAAAACAGTTTTAATTCCTTTTAGTTAATTTGATTTTATCTTCTTAGCTTAGCTCTATTCCTCCTTTCTCTTGGGTTCGATCCCCTACTTGCCCACAAGTAAGGTAAAGTAAGATTATTATTAACTCCGGTGAGAAGAACAACGATAGTCTCATCAGAATTTGGCGCCTTGCCGGGGAAAGGTAAAGTTATTAGTGGTAAGTTTTGATTTAAAATTAATTTCTTTCATTTTTATTTTATTTATTTATAATTGTTTTTTCTTTTGGTTTCTTTCTATAATATCAAGTGTTCTTGAGGTTTTAAGAGAGAAGAAAGAAGAAAAAAACATTGAAAAAAAAAAGTCATTCTCGTTTATTTTTTCACTCTTGACAGCAGAACTTAAACTGACTGTAACTTTCTGCTCCGATCTCCGATTATCTATTATAATATATCGATTTGGAGTAGAACGAAATTTTCTATAAAATATGACAAAGTCAGCAAGATTGTGGTAAGTTAGATTCTGTTTTTGAGTCCGTTTACTATTATTTCTGTTTTGCTTCTTGTAGGTGAACATTTTTTTTTCTTTTCTTTCAATTTCCTTGAATCTTTAGTTAGGTTTATTTTTCTGTTTTAGAAACACTTGTATAAGATTCTTTGTAATTTTTTTTAATTATCCAAGAAGGCTTGGATTGTAATAGATTAAGGAAGGACGACGGGTGGACAATACCGTCACGGCTCCTTAGGTTCGCACACCAAAATTGGAGTTGGTCGCCTAAGTCGACTCAAACTGTCTTCACCCCGTCTAGCACGGGAGGTAATCTCGAAACACCCACGCCTCTCTTTGCTAGTGGGTTACTCCTTGTCTTTGTATGTTATTTTTTCAATTTGCACACACTTGAAATAGTTAATTAAGTAGTAAAGAGCACCCCTCTCCTAGGGATGGCATGATAAGATAAGGATTGGAAGTCATTACCAATTCCTTGCTCTAATTAGGATAATCAACTCACTAGTCATCCAATCAAATTAATTAAAATCAATTAGACTTGACTATAGGGCCCACAAGCTCAATAGGAAAAATTCGCTTCAAGTTGTGCCAATTGCATTTCTTGGTCATTTTTCTATCTAGTAAGATCTTGCCCTTTGAGGGGATAGACTCAGTCTATTCAAGAAAGGAGGTATTTAAGAGTGCCCTTGCTTATGCATTGTGCGCCTCCTCCGATCTGGAGATCTGAATGATTCAAACTTGACTTCATAGAAATGAGTTGGAAGTCTAGTTGTGCTATTTTACCCAGTTAGGAGCTGTCTAGCTTTAGGCAACCTATCTAGGTCCAGTCTTTTCTTTTTGTGATTGTTTGATCAATTGTGTGATTTGCATGCTTGGTAGACGTTCACAAAACAACGTGTTAGAACCATTTGATCCTGAGATCGAACGTACCATCAGTAGGATACGCAAGACACCATCAGTAGTTATGATAGGTGATCGAGAGCGAACTCTCAATGAGCTCTTCGCTCCAGTTTCCGCATCTCCTCCTACATGCATTGTTTTACCATTGAACAATACACCTCAATTTGAAATTAGGCTGCCACCATTAATATGCTCCCTAAGTTCCACGGTTTAGAGCGTGAACAACCTTACACCCATCTTAATCCATTCTTGACTATATGTCAAACTTTTAGAAATCAGAATCTAGATGAGGAGAGTATCAAGCTTATTCTGTTCCCGTTATCCTTGGAAGACCACGCAGCTGCGTGGTTGTTGACTCCCTAACACCCAATTCCATATCTACCTGGGATGTTCTATCCAAGAATTTATGGCCAAATTCTTCCCATGGCTAAAACTGAGAAAATGAAGGACTCTATTAGAAATTTTAGAGCCCGTCCTGATGATGAATTTTTCCAAACTTGGGAAATATTCAGTGATTTATTGGTCAAGTGCCCACACCATGGCATTGACAAAGCATAGTTGGTGCAAAGTTTTTATAGAGGATTAACAATGAATCAACGTACCTTAGTCGAGTCAATGCATAAGGGTCAGTTCATGAACCAGACTCCCAACCAAGCGTACGATTTCCTCATAGAGTTAGCTGAGAGTGCTCAAAATTGGAGTACTAACCAAGAAGAATTTGATAGAGATGATCCGATTAGATAGACAGGCATGTATGAGATGAAGGCAGACCCTGATCTCAAAAATGTTATGTCTAGTCTAGTGAGTGGGATGAACAATCTCACGAAGAAGTTAGATGCCTTTACCATCTCAGCATCCGAACCTCACCTAGACCCTCGTGTAATTTCGCAAGTAACTGTCGAACCGAGTTCGTTGTGCGTCATATACGACGGCAACGACAACGACCATTTGGTCGAGTTTTATCCTACCTTGCCTCAAATCAAAGCTGAACAAACAAATGCGATTAATGGCTATAGTGCTTTTAGGAAGCCAACTCCAAACTCTTTTAGCCAAACGTATCACCCAGATAATAGGTTCCATCCTAATTTCTCATACAGACAGAACGAACCTATTCAATCTAGTGGTCCGTCAGGTTACAATAAGAGTTTTCCTAGGCAATCTGGTTCTTCCACAAACCAAGCTATTGTTCCTCAAATCCCTTATCAACCCCAACAATTTACAGATTGCAGACAGCCCATCATACCAATCCCATGACCATTACCAGCAGCTGTCCAACAACAGTCGTCCTTAGAATCTATGATTGCCGAGTTGATGAGACAGAAACAGCAGTTCATCCAAACTCAACAGCAAACCATCAAAATCGAACTCAGATTAACCAGGTCACTGCGCAATCCATAGCTAAGATGGAAGTTCAGTTGGGGCAGTTAGCTCTCTCCTTGAGTGGGAGAAAGAAACGGTCATTTCCTAATTAGACTATCCCTAACCCTAGAGGTCACCTTTTAATTCCAAACGGATCGAAAGGTCAATACGAAGTAGGAAGCCATTCTGGAACTCCACAAGACTCAGTCCAGGCTATCCACATTGCTTATGGAAAAAAAGTGAACAACAAGGTCCCAACCTTTTTGAAATGGGAGAAAAAGTCCTAGAGAAGGACAAAGTTCAAAAAGAAGTCATAGAGTCTCCAATAGAGAAAGAGAAAGATTTGGGAAATCCTCCTATCATGTTTGCCAATTCCAAAAGCTCCATTTTTCCATCGCCTTAGAGATTTTAAAAAAAGGTTAAACAATTTGAGGGTGTCTTAGAAGTTCTTCCAAAATGTGCATATCAATTCCCATTCCTAGATGCCATTAAGCAGATACCTTCTTATGCGAAATTCCTAAAAGATTTGACCACAGCTAAAAGGAAAACACCATTTCCTCGGGAAGCTATCATGGCAGCCCAAGCGTCGTCGCTCATCCAAAAACGATTGCACCAAAATTTAAGGATCCTGGATGTCCGACAATTTCCATTCATATTGGAAATCAAATGGTCGAAAAATGTCCTCTTAGACTTAGGGGCTAGTGTGAACCTTTTACCATATTCGGTTTATAAACAATTAGGTTTGGGGGTTTTGAAACCCTCGATATCATTTGAGTCTAGCCGATAGGTCCATAAAAATTCCAAAAGGTATAATTGAGGACGTGATAGTTAAAGTCAAAGATTTCTATTTCCTTGTTGACTTTGTTGTCTTAGACACAGAGCCAGTCATCAATTCGAACAGTCATATTCCTATCATCTTAGGACGTCCATTCTTAGCCACGTCTGACGCAGTCATTCGTTGTAGAAACGGAATTATGACTTTAGCATTTGGGGATATGAAAGTGAAACTGACGTCTTCCACAATTTCCAAGGAATTGATGTAGATGATGGTATAGGAGGAAGTGAACATGATAGATACGCTAGTCAATCAAACGTATCAAGAGTTAGGGTACTCTGATCCCCTAACAAATTTTGGCTCACTTTGGCCTTGACTTGGACATCGAAGAGTCTATAAGCGAAGTCAATGCTTTGCTTGAATCTGTTCCACTCTTAGATTCTGTGCGGTGGCACGCAAAAACTGAAAGTCTTCCTGTGCGCACATCCAATCTTGTTCCTTCTTATAGTCGAGCCTCCAAAATTAAACTCAAGTCGCTTCCAGAGACCTTGAGATATGCATTTCTTGGTAAGAATCAAAACCTTGCCCGTGATCATTTCCTCTCACCTTAATGAAGTTCAAGAGGGAAAGTTGTTAGGAGTATTAAAAGAACATCAAGAAGCTATTGGTTGGAGCATAGCTGATATCAAGAGAATTAGTCCATCTGTGGTAATGCACCATATTCGTTTAGAGGATTTCGCTAAGCCTTCCTTAGAACCTCAGAGACCGCTAAATCCTATCATGAAAGACGTAGTTCGGATGGAAGTGGTGAAATTGCTAGATGCGGGTATTATCTATCCTATCTCTGACAGTCGTTGGGTAAGTCCTATACAAGTAGTTCCTAAGAAGTCTGGTATCACTGTGGTAGTGAACCAAGACAATGAATTAATCCCCACTCGAGTCCAAAATGGATGGAGAGTGTGTATTGACTATATGAAACTCAACTCGATGACTCCTAAGGATCATTTTCCCTTACCTTTCATTGATCAAATGTTAGAGCGTCTGGCAGGACATTCTTACTATTGCTTCTTGGATGGTTATTCCGGGTACAACCAGATACCCGTTGCTCCAATCGATCAAGATAAAATAACTTTCACCTGCCATTTCGGAACTTTCGCGTATCGTGGCATACCTTTTGGATTGTGCAATGCACCCGCTACTTTTCAACGGTGCATGATGAGTATATTTTCCGACATGCTAGAAAAATATCTCAAAGTATTCATGGACGATTTTTCAGTTTTTGGATCAAGTTTTGAGGAATGTCTCCATCACTTGACTTTGGTTCTTGTACGTTGCAAAGAGGTCAATCTAGTCCTCAATTGGAAAAAATGCCATTTCATGGTAACATCGGGGATTGTGCTAGGGCACATTGTTTCTGCTAAGGGGATTGAGGTAGATAAGGCAAAGGTAGGTCTAATTGAAAAATTACCACCTCCTAGAACGGTCAAAGAAATTAGATCATTCCTAGGCCATGCAGGTTTCTATCGTAGATTCATTAAAGATTTTGAGAAAATCTCGAAACCTTTATGTGAGCTATTGGGAAAGGATGTTCCTTTCGACTTTTCAAAGTCATGTCTCTCTGCGTTCAACAAGCTCAAGTTTGAGTTAACCTCGGCACCTATTATTCAACCTCCAAACTGGAGCATTCCATTCGAAGTTATGTGCGACGCTTCAGATTATGCAATAGGCACTTTTTTGGGTCAGCAAATTGAAAAACAACCTCATGTTATCCAATATGCTAGTAAAACCCTAAATGATGCTCAGCTTAATTACTCTACAACAGAGAAGGAAATGCTAGCAGTGGTCTATGCCATTGAAAAATTTCGCCCCTACCTCATAGGATCTAAAGTCGTAATCTACACAGACCACGCAGCATTGAAGTACCTTCTATCAAAGAAAGATGCTATAGCAAGGTTAATCCGTTGGATTCTACTTCTACAAGAGTTTGATCTTGAGATCCGAGACAAAAAAGGGGCAGAAAATGTCGTAACTGATCACTTGTCTAGAATAGTTAACAAGCCATCCGAGGAATCCTTACCCATCTCTGAATCCTTTCCCGATGAGCAACTTATGCAAATCTCTCAAGCCAATGCTCCATGGTATGCGGACATTGTCAACTACCTAGTTACAGGTCAATTCCCAGTCGAAATGACTAGTCAAGAGAAACTCCGTTTTCTATCAAAAACAAAATGGTATTTCTGGGATGAGCCATACTTATTTAAGTATTGTCCTGATCAAATCATTAGACGTTGTATTCCAACCTGTAAGCAAGTCAGTATCCTAGAGTTTTGCCATAATCATGCCTGCGGAGGGCACTTCAGTGGTAAGAAGACCGCCATGAAAATCCTACAATGCGGTTTTTTCTGGCCTAGTATTTTTCGTGATGCCCACGAGTTTAGCAAATTTGTGATAGATGTCAAAGATTAGGAAAAATCTCTAAGAGAAATGAAATGCCTCAAAATCCTATACTGATCATCGAAATTTTTGACGTGTGGGGTATAGACTTCATGGGACCCTTTCCTATCTCCCAGGTTACCAATACATCATAGTTGCCGTTGACTATGTGTCAAAATGGGTCGAAGCTATGGCATGTAGAACTAACGATCACAAGGTTGTGATAAAATTCATCAAGGAGACGATTTTTTTAAGATTTGGTACTCCACGAGCTATCATAAGTGATGGTGGCTCGTATTTTTACAACAAGATTTTTGATGGGTTGATGAAGAAATACCTCATAACGCATAAGGTTGCCACACCTTACCACCCACAAACAAGTGGACAAGTGGAGATTTCTAACAGGAAAATAAAGACTATCTTAGAAAAAACAGTCAATCCTTCAAGGAAAGATTGGTCTTTGAGATTGAGTGATTCACTCTGGGCCTATAGGACTGCATTCAAGACACCCATAGGGATGTCTCCCTACCGGTTAGTTTTTGGCAAGGCCTGCCATCTCCCTGTAGAACTAGAACATCGTGCATATTGGGTGATCAAACGCCTCAACTTTGATTTTGATAAAGCCGGTGAGAAGCGAAAGTTACAACTAGACGAGTTAGAAGAGATTAGAAATGACTCGTATGATTGTGCCAAAAGGTACAAAGAGCGTACCAAATTCTTTCACGATAGGCACATTCTTAGGAGGAATTTCATTCCTAATCAAAAAGTTTTGTTGTATGATAATAGACTCCACCTTTTTCCAGGAAAACTTAAGTCTCGATGGACTGGCCCATATATTATCCCAACAGTTTACCCCCATGGTGCTGTTGAAGTCCTTAATGCTAAGGACGGATCCACTTTCAAAGTGAATGGCCAACGTCTCAAACCGTTTCTCGAGTATGTTCTGCAGGAGGAAGTTCTTTTTCTCGATGATCCCGTCTATCAAAATTAACTATGTTTTCGTCTAGCTAAAGACGTTAAACTTAGCGCTTCTGGGAGACAATCTATGCACTTCAAGGGACATTGTGTTAAATATCAACAGGACTATAGGGTCTGTCTCAAGTGCTATCTAACCCACTTCATTTCATTTTGTCAATTTCAATTTTACTTTTGCATGTATATGTTGAAATATTGAGGACAATATAATGTTTAAGTTTGAGGGTGTATGGGTCGGATATCCACTTATTATTTTCTTCTTTCAAAAAAAAATAAATAAATAAATTTTAGTTGGCGACTTTGTTGTATTTTACTCAAAATCTTAGCTTGTATCTTTAAGCACTTAGTTAAAAATATTTAATCAGTCTTTCATTGGAAGCTATGATCTGGAGTCCCCATTTGTGTTTCTCTTAGGCAAAAATTAGAGCAAAGTTATCTTTTGGTTTATAGTCACTTCTAATAAGGTTACCAAGAGTCTAGATTGTATTAAAAGAGCTTATTACCTTCTTTCTACCTAGAGTTTAAGGAAAAATTAGGTTTGATGAACTTTGACTTCCTTGTTCAATTGGTTGGCTGATTAGAAAAAAATAGAACTGGGTTGTATACACCTTGTTTAGCAACCATTGAATTAGACTGGGTACATTGAAAAGGCTTCCTACTTTTCTTAGAAAAAAAATGAAGAAGTAATAGAAAAAAGAGACCTTTCAAAAAAAAAAAAAAAACATCAAGATCTAAAGTTTATGTAAAGTTTGAGTAGGGTGAAAGCCATCAAGTGTAAAAATGTGAGTATACTGGAATATCACAGATAAAACCCCTTAGAGGTATTAAAGTGAATATCCACACTTCTCACTACCCCAAACAGGATGCTAAGTTTAGAATTAAACCCTAAGTTACTCCAGCTATTCTTGAGTAGTTGAAAGGTTGAAACTCATTTGAGGAAATCGAATCTCTTAAATTTCTAAGTTAGAATCACTATAGCTTCAAAGGTAAATTTAACTCTAAGTTTTGTCATAGAGAAATAAGGGTTGGGACTCTATACCAAGCAGTAATTCCAATTGATTGAAAAAAAAAAAACTTGTGCTTTTCAATATAAGTTTTGATTTTGACTATTTTTACTTCAAAGTTGTTTTCAAATTTTGTAGGTATATTTTCTATAAACCCTTACGAGTCAAACTCGTCCACTAGGGGTAACCTAGAGGTTCAAGAGTTTGCTGCATTCGCTAAATGCAGTCGAGGTGCCTGCGAAAGTGGCAGTTTTATTTTCTAGGGACTAGAAAAAGGTAAGTTTGGGGGTGTGATGAGTGTTTCCAAACACTCAATTATACACACAATTTTCGAATATTTATCTTGATTTTTGTACCTATTTATCCATATTAAGATAATAATCATGATAAGCCTCAAATCACCACGTTGCATGTTAATTAGGCTTAATTATATATAAATAAATTCATTTACTAGATAAATCTAATTACGTGTGTTTCTTGTGCAGAAAATCAACAAATTGGAATCAAAATCTCAAGACAAAAGCATTTGGGCCCACTTTGGAAAGCCCTAATCCTTTGAAATGCCCTAATCCTTAACTCATATTCTCCTCTTTTGTCTTTTTGTGCAAAGAAAAGTGGATGCTACTTTTAGACTCTTCTACACACATTTTCTTTATAAATAGAGCCTTCATTTCTAGAGAAAGGGTCCCATCTTGGTTCTCTTATCCAAGACTCCTTTAATCTAAGGCTCTTAGCCTATTCTCTTATTTTTTGTATTATTTCATCTTCTAGTTAGTTTCTTTTGGTTAAATAGTCTTGTAAGAAGTAGAAGAAGAAGTTGTAATTTTCTCCATGAAATGAAGAAAAGTTCTTTCATCTCTTATCTTCCCTCTCTTGCAATGACATTAGGCTAACTTCCCCTCCATTGGAGAGTGGAAAAGCCTAGAGCAAGTTCTTGTGTTATTTCTAATTTTATGCCTTTCTTTTATTTAAAATGCTTATGAATTCTTTTTAAGTTTCTTGCACATTTTATTTTTAATATAGATACTTTATGCTTAGATTAGATCAAGATAAAGTATGCTTAAATTAGATAATTTGTAATAAGAAGTTTTCAAAGAATTCTACTTGTGTTTTTGTTCCCTTATTTCATTTTATTTGCAAAACTTTCCGATCTAAGGAGCTAACACCAAGCCCTTATGATTGAGTTATAAAAAGGCTAGAGACTAGGAATTGCTCATTAACATGTTTTAGGTAGATCCACCTCCAATGGTGTTTTTAATTCATAAGTTTACTTGCTTTTAATTTCATTTACTTTAGTTATTTTTTAGCAATTTTACATCTTCTTATAAGTTCAAAAATACAAAGAAAAATAGTTTTAATTTCTTTTAGTTAATTTGGATTTTATCTTCTTAGCTTAGCTCTATTCCTCATTTCTCTTGGGTTCGATCCCCTACTTGCCCCACAAGTAAGGTAAAACTAAGATTATTATTAACTCCGGTGAGAAGAACAACGATAGTCTCATCAGGTTCAAGAGAAGAAAACATTTCCTTTTGAGACTCATCATAAAATTCACCCTTCTCCCCCTTGGTTCACTTGGGGAAGTAAAATTTTTCAGATCAATCGTAGACAAGTTACTTGTGATTTTTGAGTCTTTATCTGGTTTAAGCTGGGTATTGAACTTGGTTATTCAGACTTCAGATGTTTCGGTTTCGAATCGCCTTTTAGCTTTTCAACTCTATGGAGATTTTCTTCTATTTTTCTTTCTTGTTCTAACTTTTGCCTAAATTGCCCTTTCAGATTTTCAAACTAGCAAGCATGCTCTAGCTTTTGCATAAATCACCTTTTCAAGTTTTCTATCTAGCGAGCTTTCTTTTTTTCTTTGCTCTGATTGTTGTCAAAGTCGTCCTTTCAGATTTTCAACCTTGCGAGTTTGGCTTAACTTTTGCTTAAGTCGTCCTTTCAGATTTTCAACCTAGCAGGCCCCATTTTCCTTTTTTCTTTATTTTTTAATTTTTGGAATTACTATCTGATCATGATTTGTTACCTTCCTTGAATTTTTCACACGGTACTCAGGAGGACTTTCATGGGTAAGCTTAGGACTTGGCATAAAAAGAAAGGAATTTTGAGGCTCAAAAATCCAAATACCCCTTGTGTGACATTTCTTTTAAATTATTATTTTTCTTTGAATTTTCTTCCCATTCTGACAATATTTCTTCTCTTTTTTGTAGATTTTTTTTGTGGAAGAATCTATTTTTTTATTTTGATGTAGTCGGGCCTAAAGTAACTCCTCAAGTTGGCTACGTACCCCAGAATTTTTGGATCAGAATAAAACATAGTTTGAATTTTCCCATCCCTGGATTAGTTGATTAGGCTAGGAAAGAAAAATGTTTTTTTTTTAAAAGTTGCAAAGGGCTGAGAAAGGAGATATTGAACTGGATAATAGGAAATTGAGTCGGCCGAAGATGACCTCCTTAAATGTAGTACCGCTTGATCTGGTCAAGGTTAGTTGATTCTGATAGTTCAATTACATCATGGTCTTGAAGTCTGACAGCTTTTCCAGATAATATTTCTTTGACGATGAACGGACCTCCCCAATTAGGTTTGAACTTCCCTCTGTGGTTAAAAATAAGTACTCGATTCTCTTTGAAATCTGATAGTTTTCCAAAGTAATGTTTCCTTGCTAATGGATGAATCTTTCCAATTAAGTTCAGACTTCCTCCTATGGTTGAGGAGGGGTGGTCAATTTTCTTTGAAGTCTGATGGTTAAATCATTGACTTGTAAGTGACGAACATTGACCTTCTTATCAAACGTGTGGGTGACTCTTCTTTGATAAGTTTGCACATGGTACAAAATAATAAGTTATTTTTCTTTAATCAAGTTTAGTTCTTCGTACACTTGACGGATCTAATCTATTTCTAACAATTGACTTTCCATCAAGACCTTGAGATACGAGATTTTCATTTCAACTGGTAAGATTGCTTCTATATCATACACTAAAGAGTAGGGAGTGACTCCAGTGGAAGACTGTATTGAAATACGATGTGCCCTAGTGTGAATGGTAACTTCTCTAACTAATCCCAATGTGATTGACACATTTTCTTGATGATTATTTTAAGATTTTTTATTGACTGTTTCAACCTCTTCATTAGTTTGAGAACGTAGAGAGATAATTTGTGTTGCTCGATCTTGAACTTTGAACACAGAGTAATCATTGACTTTGAAGTGTGACCCATCATCATAAACTAATTCCAAAGGTACCCTGTATAGACTTATGGCATTTGCTTTAATGAACTTTGCAACTTGAAATGTAGTAAGGACAACATTGACATGTTTTGTAACATTTTCTTTGATCTCATTGGTATTTCCATTCCATCGAGTGAGTATCTATTCCATGTCAAATAAAACCCAAGCTTGCACCTAACATATCCTCATCGGATCACGCAAACAAGTCTTTTGAAATTTCTAAGTAAATTCATTATCTTCTCGTGTTCCTCTAGGGATAGGATGGTTTCTAACTGAATTTCTCTAGGAATTATTTTCTATTCTGAGGTCAATGACCTTGGCTTTCTAGATTAAAGGTTGAGCCCAGCCATTATCTTCTTGTTCAGAAGAGAAATCTATCAGATTATCAGTTAATTCATTAATGCGCTCGAGGTATTCAGAAAGTTCATTTATCCAATCAAATTTAGATGGGGCGACAAACACCTCTATAGACTCGACAAACTAACTTGACTCAACAGGGAAAGAATAGATTCGATTTAAAGAAAACATGACATTGATGGATTAATAAAAGAAAATTGGACTCGAGCTAACCCAAATGACTCATGAAAACTCAAGACTACCCACAACGGGCTTGATTAGGACTGAGGATTGAGACATTGCTTACAACTGACAAGACTAAGGCATTGTGAACTTTAGGGAACAACTGTGTAATTTTTAAAGATTTTGGGGTCATTTCTGACAATTCACTTGGTGTTGACATTCGTTCTAATTGACCGAACTTACGACCTTAACTAGGCGGTGAATGATTGAGCTTAGGTGCAATGATAACTTTGTAATCCTATTGAAGGTGAATTTAATCAATTTCAGTGTTACCCCCTTGATTAACATTTTAAATGAACCCTGAATTTTATTAAATTTTTTGCACTAATCCATTAAACAATTCATCCATTCAATGATTATTTAGAAGGAAAATAATTTTATTGCACTCTTGAAAATTATTGAAACGTAATGTTTTTATTGAATAAAAATTTTCATAAATCTGATTATATTTTGTAATCATTTTCTTTTTAGAAAAACATATTTTGGTAATTTTTCAAGGTCCACGCAAAAAATAGATTTTTTGTAAAAAACATATTTCAAACATTTTCCATGCAAAAATATATCTTTTATAAATCATTTTTCATTCCTTTTCTTTTTTTTTGGAAAATATTTTTTTTGAAAAATATTTTTCTTCTAGAAAATATTTTTCTTCTTTGAAAATGGGTTGAAACCCGAATTAGAAAAGAAATTTAATTCCATTTTGATTTAAATGGTCCGATCCATCATGATCGTTGGATCAAGATAGACTGGGTCATTATGAACCATTGCCAAGTTTTTTTAAAATGGATTCTTTATTGGGTTGGTGCACCTAGTAATATAGTAATTTTGAATCAGGTTAAACAAAAAAATTTGATGCTTGAGGACAAAACCGTACATTCCTAATTTCATCATTTGCAAGGTCTATTTCCAACAAACAACCTGGGAATACCCACGATAAGTTCGAGTTGTGATCTATAGGGAGGTTTCTAGACTCTAGGTTTGCTACGTGCAATGCAATTTATCTGGCCACCCTTGCCCAAGTGTACCTATATACCTCTCGATATGCGGTTACTTGGTTTGATATACCGTCTAAGTGATAATCTAAGACTCCAACTCAAATCTCTGAAATCAAAAGCAACCAGTTTAATCTCCAGTTGAGAGGTGGAGCATGATGCTTAGCAAGGGCACTCTTAAGTCACATTTCTTCTAGAATAGACGTAGTCTATCCCCCTTGTACCGTAGTACATCGGGGCAGGATCTCGCTTAGGCACTGATTTTATCCAAGAAATGCAATTGGTTAACTTAGATTAACTTTGATATACCGTATAGGTACGAGTCTAGGTACGAGTCTAGGGTTGGCTATCGAGACATGTGACTTTGCGACTTACAATAGGACAAAAGCTCAGGTCGCCCCAGCATGGGTGCATCGATATACCTTTCAGTGTCACCTGATCAAATAGTACTGATGCCCTTGTTTTATATACTATAAAGGTACGTGACTGGAGTTGTGGTTTTCATGCATGAAGTCACATCTCACGAGGAGACCGGGCCATACACTAGTGTCACGTTGGCTATAAGGGACATGCAAGCATACAATGCAATAAAGTAAACGTGCTAGTGGTGTGTGCAAAATAGGGTGGGGTACTCCCGGGGCCTTTTTCAAATAAATAGGCCCATAGGTCACATCAAATTATTAATGGGCCACAATCATAGTGAATACAATTATCAAAAGATTATGAAGATCAAAATCATAACATGCAAATCAGAAGAAATTAAAATCAACCAATCCATCAAAACCAATTAATTAATTAAAATCAAGCAATCAACATGTGAGACTTAAGGTTCAATCAATCAAAATATCCAAGGGGTATGATCATCTCAATTAGCACATAACCTATTCAAAGTAGGCTCATTTAGTTAACTCGTCTCACAACATTCAACTTCATATAACATGGAAAAAATATCACATGGAACATCAACGTAACATATCAAGGGAATGTATAGAACAAACAAGAAATTGCATAAAACCAATAAATTTAAATTAATCAACTCGACTCATAACGTTCAAAATTAGGTATCATGATAAAATCACACCAAGAAAAGAGAGAATGTATTAACACAAGTAGCACACAATGAGCACCGCACATAATGTAAGATGAGTTCAATTGAGTTGACTCACCTAAGAAAATTCACTCCGATAGTTAATTTTGAAATCCAATCCAAACTTTTTTTTTTTTATAAAAAAAAAAAGAGTTTTTTTTTTAATGGTCCAATCAAAAGTCATTTTGGGCAACCCTAAGCAAATCGAGATTCTCAAAAAACATTGAATTGAGGATAGATTGATATAAGGAGACGGGGAATGACAACCTCTTTTTTTTATATTTAAAACAGATTGATTTTTATTTTGCCAAGCAACACACAACAAAAAAAAAAACTTTTTTTTTAATTTTAAAGAAATTGATTTTAAAACAAAAGCAACCCTTTTTTCTTATTATTTTTTCTTAAAATGAAATCTTATAGTAATTAAAAAACTAAAAATACAACCTAAAAAAAATATTCTATTGCCACACCAACTACACTTTTGGAATCAAAAGCAAAGTCTCGATGCAATACTATGGGTAAAATTGGTGTGCTCGTAGAATTTTTTTTTCTCATTCTCTCATCCAACACAAACCCAAATTTCCATTTAACAAACTCTTCCAAATCATTAGGTTCCTCACAGTAGGTACTCAAATCAGTTTGAATCGCATGAATCTGAGATTCAGACCTATTGTACCTCTTCGAATTTCTAACTTGTTGATTATTTAAAGAAACACTTTCAAGATCTAAAGAAAGAGAAGTGTCCTTTCTTTGAGAAACGATCTTAGTTGTTCCACGCTAAACATAACTTTTCCAAAATTATCAATTACGTGCTCAACTAACTCGATCGATTCTTGCGCGGCCGATGCAACAACTTCAATCGACAAAGGAAGCTCCTTTACAGCTCGATTGGCTGCTTTACGGTTCACCGTGGTCTCTCTCTTCAATCTAGAATCAAAATCCTCAAGATTGAGACGATAAAACTGGATTACTGATTCGGATTTGGAAGAATTGGTCATGATCAAATCACCGAAGCTCCAAGAACTACCTCCCAAAGAAGATTTAGAGCTAGGGTTAGGATCTTCTTTCCCTCATTTTTTGAAGAATCAAAGTTTCGATCTTCTCTTCATAATCAGAGATCCAACAAGGACCTAAATAGAATGATAAAATTCAAGGAGAAACTCTTGAATGTGTAGAATTATGCGACTCTCCTATATTGATTTGATTTTAAAAATTTGTACTTGAAATCGAGAAGAGAGAGAGAGAAGGAGGAAGAAGAGAGATGTTTCTCTGTTGTTTTTTGTCCTCTTCTTTTGCTCATATTGGAGAAGAAGATAGAAACAATAAAAAATGTTTTTTGCTAATGGCACACCACGTATAAATTTTTTTTCTTGGAATTCTCTCCTCATCACGAGAAATATTAAAAAAGGTAATTTTTTATTTCTTAGCGTATCACTCACAAATAATTTATTTGAGAAGAAAATGAAAAATAAAAAATCATTTTCTACTAAACGGCACACCACGCATAAAAATACTTTTTTTTTACGATTTTTTTTTCTTGGAATTCTCTCCTCATCACAAACAACATTAAAAAAATAAAATTTTTTATTTCTTAGCACATCACTCACAAATGATTTATTTTCACAACTTATCACCTATGCATATTAACGTGCTAAAAAAAAAGATTTTCATTCAAAAAAAAATTTCTTTTAAAAGTCTATGGCTCCTCATCCCAACCACCATCATTCCGTCCTCAATTCATATGTCAATTTGAATATTCATTGTTTAGAGTCATCCCAAAATGACCCTAGATTGAATCATAAAAAGTGATACTCCAAAATAATATACCCAAAATCAATCCAAAAAATGCTAAGAGAAGATAATACAATCCAAAAATATAAAATAAACTAGATAAAAAAAGATGGATCAACAATCATTATTTCATATCATTACCTTCTTGAAATCCTGCATTATTTAGGGTCATTCCGAGTGACTCTACATTGAACCATAAAAGAAATGTGCCAAAATAAAATATTCACCATTCAAACAAGTAATCAATAATCGAGCAAAAAAAGAATGATAAAAAATAAAAAAAACAAACAAATAAAAATAAAATAAAAACTAGGTCGTTCTGGCAATGCTTCTCATACTTGGGGCTTTTCAAGTCTGATCCTCAATAATCCCCAGCAGAGTCGTCACTGAAAGCGCCCTTGATCTGTGGGGTGTGCGGATCCGCTTTTGATTTTTGAGGTTTGGGAGTCGTCCCCTAGTTATTATGGTCTAGGAACTAAATATTGACTCTAACATATAAAACACTAATCTACAAAGTGAACAAGTCCGGGGATCACGTTACGGGATTGGAAGGTGTTAAGCACCAACCACGCCCGGCAAACGCCGGTCTCTATTAATTCCCAAAAAAAGATTACATTACTAAAAGACCTAAAAATAAATAAATAAATAAATAAAAAAGTAAAAAAGTATACCTAGATGATCACAACGATTTGTTCCCTCAGTACTAGCGGGGAGCGTCCTTTTAAGAGCCTCCTAACTTTTCCTCCGTCACTGGATCCGCTTCTGATTTCCAAGATGAAGTATCTGCTGCCTAGATTTGAGTGTTCCTTAATTTTTTTTTATGGATTTTTGGGTATTTTTTAAGGGTTTTTGAGTATTTTTTTAGTATAAGGTAGGGAGTTAGGACTTCAAAATTAGGGTTTGCAGAAGGCTAGGGGGACTTTTTGACCTATTTTTTCTAGGATTTATTTTGACATGCAAAATTAGGTTGTGGAGACTTCTATTTATAGATTTTTTGGAAGAATTAGGATTTGACTAAGTCTCCTTTTACATAAAGTGAATTAGGATTTTGACTTAAGTCTTATTTGATTGATTATGTTTCTTTAGATTAGGGTTTTAATTAGGGTTTTGATTCAAGTCTTATTTGATTGACTAGGCTTCTTTAGATTAGAGTTTTAATTCTTACGTACAATAAAACAATATATTTTTTATTTTTAGAGAACCCCCCTTAATTATATTTTAATTCTTTAGGCCCCAGATGGAGGGGTATTTTAATAAATATCAGGGGGCTCCACTTAAATAAATGGGCAACCATCAACAATTTTGCTGAGAGCTTGACTGATTAATTTTCTTGATTCAGATTTTTAAATTAATTTTATTAATATTTCACTTTACGTTAATTAATGTTTTATTTATTAATTTTAAAATTTTAAATTGTTAAAATTGAAAAATTATCTTTTTGCCCTGAAGAGAACTTTTGCATTTCAGGTTGTTTTTCGATGTTCTAGGATGTTTTGGAATTGATTTTTCGTAAGGAATTCGATATGATTATCAATTTGTGTCATTTACAAATTTTTTGCACGAAACGATTGTGAATCCTATGGAGGGCATTTTCATAATTTTGCCGAATTTTGTGAAAATTGGTGAAATAATTTATTTGGTTTCACTTTGGTATTTTATGTGTTCGAAAGGGTTTTCTTAAGCATAAAGGGGGCTCTAAGGATGTTTGATGTTAGAGGTATTTTGGTAATTTGGTCATTTTTTAGTGATTTTTATCGTAAAGCTTCTTTTTTTTTAAAAAATGATAATTTCTTGGTTTTGGGGTTATATTTTTCTAGCGTAGCTTGGTTTCTACAGTTTTGTTAGTTTGAGATAGCTTATCCGAATTTTTGAAACATATCTAGTAACAAATAAAGCATTGGAGTAATCATCCATCATTGGGAATCATCGCAATCGGGTTGATGAGTGGATTAATCAGGTGACTGCAAAAATGGGGTGTCTACAGTCTCGTCAACGGTACTGCAAGAGTGGAGAATCCCTCAATAAATCTTCTATAATAACCGGCCATCCCAAGAAAACTTCTAATGTCTGTCATCGTCTTAGGTTGTTTCTACGTCAATACGGCTTCTACCTTGGGGTCTACTGTTATCCCTTCATTGGACACCACATGTCCTAGGAATTTCACCTTCTAGAGCCAGAACTCACACTTGCTGAATTTGGCATATAACTTATGCTCACGTAAAATCTGTAGTATGATTATGAGGTGTCTCTTGTGATCCTCCCTCGACTTAGAATAAATTAGGATGTCATCTATGAACACAATGACAAACTTGTCGAGGTACTCCCAAAATACCCGGTGCATCAGATCCATGAATGCTGTCGGTACATTCGTCAGACCGAAAGGCATCACTAGATACTAAAAATGTCCTAGCCTGGTCCGAAATGCAGCTTCGAAATATCTGCTTCCCGGATCCTCAACTGGTGGTACCCAGATCGCAAATCGATCTTAGAGAAGTATTGGGCACCCTGCAATTGGTCAAACAGATCATCGATGTGTGGAAGGAGATACTTATTCTTGATGGTCACTTGATTTAACCTTCGATAGTTGATACATAAACGGAGTGACCCATCCTTCTTCTTGACAAACAAAACTGGTGCTCCCCAAGATGAGGAACTCGGTCGAATAAATCCCAACTTAGTAAGCTCATCAATCTACGCTTTCAACTCTCGGGTTTCTACAAGGGCCATTCGGTATGGTCCAATGAAGATAGGCCATGTGCCTAGTACAAAATCAATAGAAAACTCTATCTCACAACTTGGAGGGAAACCTGATAATTCGTCTGGAAAAACATCCCCAAATTCCTTGACTACCTCTACCATATCAGATAATGTCTATCGCTCCGCTACACTCAAAGTTCCCAACTGGTTGTATAAAGGATCGTCTATTTTATACCTAGATCCTCGAACCTTGAGTTTTGCATATCCTGGCCTTCTAAAGACTACTGACCTCGCGAAACAATCCACGTGGGCATGGTTCTATACCAGCCAATCCATCCCCAATATGACATTAAAGTCAGAACAATCTAATGTCATGAGCTCGGTACTCATCTCCTAGTCCTCTATCCTAATTACACAGTTCCGAAATAATTTCTGAGATATCTGTCGATTTTCCAACGGTGTGGACAGTTTCATTACTCGGCCCGTGTTAGAAATTTCTAATTCTAACAACCGTGCAATCTATGTGAAAATATATGATCTAGAAAAATCAGTATCAAATAGAACTCGAATCTTAATACTGGAAATCAAAATTATACATTCTAGCACCTCGTCTGAAACTGGTATCTCCTCCTCCGTCAGATGATACACCCTGCCCTATGGTCTAGGAATCAATCTTGACTGTGGCTGTGATGAAGGGCAGTTTCTCCTGATGTGTCCCGCCTGCCCGCACCCAAAGCATGCCAAGGGTCCCATTTGTATAGGTTTCTATAGGACTGGTGGTATCGGAATCTACCTGGTTGGTCCCCTTGGTCCTGTTGGCCTCACTGGAGCCCCAACTGGTCCATAACTCGACGACATAGGAACTCATTACTGTGGATATGTAGGTCCAGAAGCACTCGGTATCGAAAACATTGCCCTCTTAACCAGATCAATCGTAAGAGGAAAAGAAGTCTGGGGTCGACTGGTCTGCCCTCTCGAAGTCTGGAATTCCATTTCCTTTCGTTCAACCCTCTGAGCTCGACTTACCGTGTCTATGTACTTGGTGGTCTCGATCACTAACATCTTTACCCTTAGGTAGAGTCCTAGTCCTCTGAAAAATGTACGGGCCTTCTGCAGATCGGTCGGAATAAGCTCGGGTGCATATCGTGATAATCTGGTAATTCACAGCTTGTAATCCGTAACGAATAGATTGACTTGTGAAAGTGCCCTCAATCCCCGGGGTGCATGGATCCACTTTTGATCTTTAAGGTTTGGGAGTCGCCACCTAGTTATTACGGTCTAGGAACCGAACATTGACTTGAAACGGATAAACAAACAACTAATCTACTAAAAAATATTGAATCCGGGGATCACATTACGGGGTTGGAAGGTGTTAGGCACCAACCCTGCCCGACAAACGCCGGTCTCTACTAATTCTCAAATAGAACTACATTGCTAAAAGACCTAATTAATAATAAAAAAATTAAAATTTTTACCTTTACGAAGACAATGGTCTTGTTCCCTCAGATCTAGCAGAATAATTCTTCGTACAGTACTCCTTGCTTCGTTCTGCCACAAATTCGTTTCGGATCTCCAAAATAAAGTATCTCCTTCTGAATGTTTCTAATTTTTTTATAGATTTCTGGGGTGTTTTGAAAGGGTTTCTAGGTGTTTTTTGAGCTAAAGTTGGGGTATGGATGTTAGGTAAGGAGTTAGGACTTCAAAATTAGGATTTATGGGAGGCTAGGGAAGTTTTTTGACCTACTTTTTCTAGGATTTATTTTTAGATACGAAAATAGGTTGTAGGGACGCCTATTTATAGATTTTTTTTAAGTGCCTTTTAGATAAAGTTAATGTTTAATTATAATTCTTTTAGAGAGAGTTATTGTTTAATTATAATTGTTTTAGGTAGAGTTATATTTTAATTAGAATTATTTTAGCTAGAGTTATTGTTTAATTAGGATTGTTTTAAATAAAGTTATTATTTAATTAGACTTCTATTAAGGTTTTGACTTTTAGTTTCACTTGATTGACTTTAAGATTTTGACTTTAGTCTTACTTGATTGACTTTAAGATCTTGACTTTAGTCTTACTTGATTGACTTTAATATCTTGACTTTAGTCATACTTGATTGACTTTAAGATTGACTTTAGTCTTACTTGATTGACTTTAAGATTTTGACTTTAGTCTTACTTGATTGATTTTAATTTTAATTAAGATTTCACTTTACATTAATTAATGTTTTAATTATTAATTTTGAAAATTTTAATTATTAAAATTATAAAATTATCGTTTTACCCTCAGATAGGACTTTTTGCGTTTTAAGTCGATTTTTGATGTTTTATGGTGTTTTGGAATCGATTTTTCGTAAGGACTTCTATGGAAATATTGGTTTATGAAATTTTTTGTACGAAATGGTCGTGAACTTTATGAGGGGCATTTTTATAATTTTGTCAAATTTTGGAAAAATTGGCGAAATAATTTATTTGGTTTCGATTTATTATTTTATGTGTTTGAAAGGGTTTCCTAAGCGTAATGTAGGCTCTATGGATGTTTTTAGGTTAGGGGTATTTTGGTAATTTGGTCATTTTTTAGTGAATTTTATCATAAAGCTTCTTTTTGTTTGAAAAATGATGATTTTTATGTTTTTGGGGTTATATTTTCCTAGCGTAGAGTGGTTTCTACAGTTTTGTTAGCTTGAGATACCTCATCTGAATTTCTGAAACACATCTAGTAACAAATAAATCATTGGAATAAACATCCATCATTGGAAACCGTTGCAATCGGGTTGACGAGTTGATTAATCAGGCGAGTGCAAAATGGGGTGTCTACAGATACCCCTCTTTAGCAGAGGGTTGAAGCAAACTAAATAGCAAATCTATTTCGATAGATAGTGCGATATCCGAATGCCAAAGCTAGTGACAGTTCATTTTGCAGCCTGATTTAACAATTCGTTGGGATGTTCGGATCCTTGAGGGTAAAACTCTCCCCGAACTAAAAGGTTGTCAGGTCCTTGAGTGCTAAGTCTCACTGACGGTGTCAAATCCTTGAATTTTAGAAAATTCTCTTTGACTAAAAAGTGCAATGTGCACGTGTGTGCACAATGTGAAACTAAGTAAAAATTAAAAAAATCTGAGCATAAACTAAGCATAATCTGAGTAAAATCCAAGATAACCCTTGGCGACAACTGAGCAAAATCCATGATAAACCTTGGCAGCAACTGAGCAAAATCCAAGTTAACCCTTGGTGGCAGCTGAGTAAAATCCAAGTTAACCCTTGACGAAAACTGAGTAAAATCCATGATAACCCTTGGTGGCAACTAAATAAAATCCAAGTTAACCCTTGGCGGCAGTTGAGCAAAATCCAAGCTAACCCTTGGCGGCAACTGAGCAAAATCCAAGATAACCTTTAGCGGTAACTGAATAAAATCCAAGTTAACCCTTGGCGACAATTGGCTGAGGAATGAATGAGTTTTGAGAAAGAATGAATGAATCTGGATAAGAATGATTAAAATGAATCCGGATGAGATTGAAAATGAATCTGGAGAAGAACGATTGAATCGAGGAACGAATGAATAAATCTGGAAGATAATGAATCTTTAAGAGAATGATCGAATCTAGGAATGAATGGAGCAGGGAATGAAAGAATGCCCTATCTTCTGTTCTAAGAAAGTGAGTTATTCTCTTGGAAAAAATCAAAATGAGATCTGGAAAGCTATTGGTTGAACCTCAAGGTTTTTTTTTTTTTTTCAAAATTTTTATGAATTTAAAACCTGAGTTTTTATTTCTTTTGAACCTCAAGGGTTTTTCGAAAAATTGTTATCAATAGGGTAAACTTAAGTTTGGGATTTCTTTTATCTTTTAGGATTAATTTTGCTTAACCTCAAAAATAAAATGCCCCTAATTTGACAAGAAACATGGCATTGAAGATAATTGAACTCATCATGCAAAAATTAAAAAAATGCCCTTAGTATAAGGGGGAAACTACATATCAAAGAAGAAAGAAAATGCCCCTTGTATGAATATTTGAAATATTTGATTACCACAAGCGCAATAAATATCCAACTTTTAATTTTGACCTTTTATATTGAAGATTTTGAGTCAGGCTCAAAGAAATTGAAACAAAATATTTCTTTTTGAAATTCATCATAGAATTTGTTCTTTCTCCCCGTCGGTTCACTTAGGGACATGAAACTCTTCAGATCAGTCATAGACGAGATACTTGTATCCACTGAGTCTATATTTGGTTCAAACTGGGTATTGGAACTTGATCATTCGGACTTCTGATATTTCGACTTGGACAGTCTTTTCAACTTCTCAACTCAACGGAGATTTTCTTTTATTTTTCTTTGTTACTTTAACTTTTGCCTAGATCGTCTTTTCAAGTTTTCAGTCTAGCAAGCATGCTCTAGCTTTTGCCTAGATTGTCTTTTTAGGTTTTCAATCTAGCAAGCTTACAATTTTTTCTCTTTTCTTTGCTCTGATTGTTGCCAAGGTCGTCCTTGTAGATTTCAACCTTGCGAGCTTGCCCTAATTTTTGCCTAAGTTGCCCTTTTGGATTTTCAACCTAGCAGGCTTCATTTTTCTTTTTCTTCCATTTTGAACTTCTTCAGTTACTGTCTGATTATGCTTTGCTATCTTCCTTGACTTTTTCGCACAATACTTAGGAGGACTTTTATGGGTTAGCTTAGGACTAGGTATAAAAAGAAAGGAATTTTAAGGCTCAAAAACCCAAATGCCCCTTGTGTGGCATTTCCTTTTAAATTATTTTATTTTTTCTTGAATTTTCTTCCCCATTTTGGGTGATATTTTTTTTCTGTTGAATTTTTTTCTTTTTAGATTTTTTTATTTGTCGGGGAATCTATTTTTTTATTTTGATGTGGTCAGGCCTGAAGTAACTTCTTAGATTGCCTACGTACCCAGAATTTTGGGATCAGACCAAAACGTAGTTCGAAATCTTTCATCGGTTAGGTGATCGAGCTGAGAAATAAAAAGGCATAATTTCTTTTTGAAAAGACTGCAAAAGGCAGAGAAATGAGATATTGAATTGGGTAGGACGAAAATTGATTCGACCAAAGATGGTCTCCTTAAATGCAGTATCGCTTGATCTGGTCAAGGTTGGTTGAATCTAGTAGTTCAATTCTATCATGATCTTGAAATCTGACAATTTTTTCAGGCAGTATGAATCTCTCCAATTGAATTCAGGCTTCCTCCTTTGGTCGAGGAAGAGTGCTCAAATTTTTTTTTTGGTAGTCTGATGGTTAGATCCTTAACTTGTAAGTGATGAATTTTGACTTTCTTGTAAAACATGCGAGTAACTCCTCTCCGTTGACAGACCAAATATGTTTCTAACAATTAACTTCCATCAAGACCTTGAGATACAGGGTTTTCCATTTTAACCGGTAAGATTGCTTCCATATCATACACTAGAGTGACTCTAGTGGAAGACTGTATTGAAGTGTAATATGTCCATAGCGCGAATGGTAACTTCTCTGGCCAATCCCGGTGTGATGTGTGATTGACACATTTTCACGATGATTGTCTTGAGATTTTTACTAGCTGCTTCAACTATTCCATCTATCTGAAAATAGTAAACTTTTTAAAAGTCTAGCGCCGATACAAATTTTTAATCTCTCCTTTGACTATGTGAGTCTATTCTAGTTTGTACATGTGGTGTTTTCACAGGATGAGTATATATTTCATGTTGAACAACACTCAAATTTAACTGACATATCCTCATAGGACCATGTAAGCAAGTCTTTTGAATTTTCTGAATAAATTCATTATCTCTTCGTGTTCCTCTGGGGATAAGTTAGTTACACTCTAAATTTCTTGGGAATTATTTTTGTTCCAAGGTCAATGACCTTTGTTTCCTCGAGCAAGACATTTATCTTCTCATTCAGGAGGGGGTTCCTTATTAGAGGAATTTGTCATTGAAGCCAGGTTATTAGTTAAATCGTTAATGTGCTCGATGTATTCAAAATTTTTTTTAGCCAATCAAATTCAGATGGGGCGACTGACACCTCTATAGACTTGACAAAATAACTTGACTCAATAGAAAAAGAGTAAAGTCGATCTAGAGTAAAGTCGATCTAAAGTAAACATGATATTGAAAAATTGGAGTTGAGCTAACTCAAATAACTCATGAAAACTCAAGACAACTACCCACAACGGACTTGATTAGGACTGAGGACTGAGACATTACCTACAACCAATAGAATTGAGGCACGGTGATCTTTAGGGAACAACTGGGCGATATTGAGAAATTCTGAAGCTATTTCTAACTGTTAAGTTGGTATTGACATTTGTTCTAACTGACCGAACTTACAACCCTAGCTAGACGATGGACGATTGAGCTTAGGTGCAATGATAACCTTGAGATACCATCAAATGTGAATCTGATCAATTTCAGTGTTACCCCCTTGATAACATTTTAAATGAACCCTAAGATTTTATCGAATTCTGTGCACCAATCCATTAAACAATTCATTCATGTAATGGTTATTCAAAAGGAAAATAATTTTATTGCACTCTTGAAAATTATCGACAAATAATGTTTTCATTGAAAAAAAAAACTTCACAAATTTGATTATTTTTTTGCAGTCATTTTCTTTTTAGAAAAATACATTTTAGTAATTTTTCAAGGTTCATGCAAAAAATAGATTTTTGGTAAAAAACATATTTCAAACATTTTCCATGCAAAAATAGATCTTTTGTAAATCATTTTTCCTTCATTTTCTTTTCTTTTGGAAAGCATTTTCTTTTGAAAAATATTTTTTCTAAAAAATACTTTCCTTTTGTAAATCACTTTTCTTCTTTGAAAATAGGTTGAAACCCGAATTTAGCAAAGAATTTGATTTCCATTTTGATTTAAATGGCCCGGCCCATCATGATTGTTGGATCGATATGGACTGGGTCATTATGAATTATTGCAAAAAATGGATTATTTATTGGGTCGGTGCACCCATTTTAATCGAGTAAAACAAAAAATTGTAATCCTTAAGGACAACCATACATTCTAATCTTATCATTCACATACATTCATCATTCACAAGGTTCTATTCAATAAACAACCCGGGAACACCTACGATATGTTTGAGTCGTGACCTATAGGGGAAATTTCTAGACTTTAAGCTTACTACGTGCAATGCATTTTTATCTGGCCACCCTTGCCCAAGTACACCTATATACCTCTCGAGCGTACTCAATCAGACGGTACGTGGTGATTTGGTTTGATATACCGTATAGGTGATAATCTAAAACTTCAACTCACTTCTCTGAAGCCAAAAATAACCAGTTTAAATCCCAGATTAGAGGTGGCGCGCGATGCTTGAGTAAAGGCACTCTTAAATCATCTATTTTCTAAAATAGAAGTACTCTATCCTCCTAGTACCATAGTACATCGGAGCAGGATCTCGCTTAGGTACTGGTTTTAACCAAAAAGTGCAACTGATGTACTTGGATCATCTTTGATATACCTGTGGGTACGAGTCAAGAGTTGTAGCTTTCATAAACGGTTTGGCATCCCACGAGGGGACCGACCACGTACTAGTACTACATTGGCAATCGGGACATGTGACTGTGTGGTTCACAATAGGTCAAAGGCTCAGGTCGCTCCAGCCTGGGTGTATCGATATACCTTTCAGAGTCACCTGATCAGACGGTACTGATGCCCCAGTTTCATATACCCTAAGGTACATGACTGAAATTGTGCTTTTCATGAATGACGTCGCATCTCCAAGGAGACCGGTCCATGCACTAGTGCCACATTGGCTATAAGGAACATGCAAGCGTGCAAAATGATAAATATGTTAGTGGTGTGTGTAAAACAGGATAAGGGTGTGCCCAGGGCCTTTTCAAACAAATGGGCCCACAAGCTTGATCAAAGCACAACATATATTCAAGCATCAATGACATCAAATATCCAAAAATCAATAGATCATACCAATCAAATTATCAAAGATTGAATAAATGCATATAACAAGAGCAAGCATAACACATTAAATCAATAGCATCAAATGACAAAGGAAGAACTGATCATGATCAAATATGCATATATCATGGTAAATCAATCAATGAATATAACATGGAATAACTGATCCAATCCAATATTGAAACAAGCACAGAATTTTTTAATCCAAATCAAATGGATTTCTTTTTTATGGTCCAATCAAAGGTTATTTTGGGTGACCCAAAATAATTCGAAACTTCATAGAATATTAAATTGAGGATAAAATGGTAATTGTGGAGCAGTGATGAATCTTTTTTTATTTTTTATTTTTTTTTTAAAATGAACAAAACCAATTTTTTTATGATCCAAACAAAAATCACTTTGGGCGAGGACCAAACTAGCTTGACTAACACAATAAGATTTCAAAATTACTAAGGGTCATTATGCCATGTGGTTCATCATGTCGACAATCCAATGTCACAACCTTATAGATTTTGATGGAAAAATTTGAATCCGAAAGTGAAATTCACATTTTTTATTACTCTGATCCAATATTTTGGAAATAAACGGCTATGAAATCATATTTGAAATCAAAATTAATTTTTAAAAAATTTCTTGAAATTCTTTTTTTTTATTATTTTAAAAAACTCGTAGAATTTCATCCACCATAAGCACGTGGCATTGGGTCTCCTTTTTTAGTGCCACGTGGTAAGATTAAAGACCCTTAATAAGAAATCTTACTAAGTTAGTAAGGTTAGCCCTTTTTCATGGTTTGTTAAAATAAAAATATATATATAAAACAAAATTTTGTTAGGATGCTGCCAGCACACATTTTTTTTTTCGAGTAACAAATTTCATAAAATAGTAAGTTTTGTGATAAAAATGCCGAAAGGACAAGGTGGGCCCTGCCATGATTTGCAAAACAAAGAAAAAAAAAACTTTATAAAACATTTTTCTTTTATTGTATTTGCTGCCAGCCACACTCACAAGACAAAAAAGAAACTCTTTATTTTTGTTTAGCTATCATCATACACAAATTCAAAACCAACAGCACCCCCCTTTTTTTTGTTTTTATAAAAAAACCCTTTCTTTCTTTCAAGTTTTGCCTGAACACTTTCATTCAACAAATTGTACAACTGGTTTAGTTTTTATCAACCCGTGGTTTCAACAAATTTCTGATAGTTTCCTGCAAACAAAGCGCCCTTCGGAATCATCACGAACACAACCAGAGTCGACAAGGAGCTCTCCAATGGCATCGAAACCCCCTCTCTCTTCAATCATTTTTTTTCTAAATATATATCCAACCGATCTTTTTCACTTCTCTAAAAGATAAAAAAAGGGTTCTTAGAATAAAAGAGATATATTCTAAATCAGAAGTGATCACGCTGAAGATCTTTTATGTGGAATGTTATTAGTAATAATCTATGAGCAGAGACCAAGTGGAATTGGGAAGCAAAGAAATAAAAGAGCAAACATAAGGATTGATGATGCCACCTCTTGCTTGAACCCACACCTTCCCCAAGAAATCGTTCTTTGAGTTAAAGAAAATCAAGAAAAGGATTGGAGTTCTTGATGGAGAGAATTGAGTGTGCCGAGAGGACCCATCACAGAGCGAGAGAGAGAGAGACGTTCTCTCTCTTTCTTTTCTGTTTTTCATTTTTAAACATTTGGAGAAGGAGATAAAAACTCAAAAGCTGTTTTCTACTAATGGCACACCACGCGTAAAAATATTTGTTTTTTTTATTTTTTATTTTATTTTTTTTTCAAATCCTCTCCTCATCATAAACAACATTAAAAAAGGTAAATTTTTTATTTCTTACCACATCACTCACAAATAATTTATTTTCACAACTCGCCACCTATGCCTAGTAACGTACTAAAAAAAATTTATCCAAATTTTTTTTAAAAAAAATAAAAATCCATAACTCACATTCCAACCACCATCATTTCATCCTCAATTTATGTCAATTTGAATCTTTCA